>NC_082729.1:32233780-32451627 GCF_030144855.1 Hypanus sabinus | reverse complement strand
GTTCCCCAGCCCTGTATTCTCCACACCCTAACCTCCTCCCAATCAGTTCCCCCAGTCCTGTATTCTCCCACACCTACCTCCGCCCGGTCTCCAATCATCAGTTCCCCAGCCCTGTATTCTCCCACACCTAACTCCTCCCAATCAGTTCCCCAGCCCTGTATTCTCCCACACCTACCTCCTCCCAATCAGTTCCCCAGTCCTGTATTCTCCCACACCTACCTCCTCCCAATCAGTTCCCCAGCCCTGTATTCTCCCACACCTACCTCCCTCCCAATCAGTTCCGCCAGCCTGTATTCTCCCACACCTACCTCCTCCCAATCAGTTCCCCCAGTCCTGTATTCTCCCACACCTACCTCCTCCCAATCAGTTCCCCAGTCCTGTATTCTCCCACACCTACCTCCTCCCAATCAGTTCCCCAGTCCTGTATTCTCCCACACCTACCTCCTCCCAATCAGTTCCCCAGTCCCTGTATTCTCCCACACCTACCTCCTCCCAATCAGTTCCCCAGTCCCTGTATTCTCCCACACCTACCTCCTCCCAATCAGTTCCCCAGTCCTGTATTCTCCCACACCTACCTCCTCCCAATCAGGTTTTCCCTCAAGTCCCTGTATTCTCCCACACTACCTCCTCCCAATCAGTTCCCCAGCCCTGTATTCTCCCACACCTACCTCCTCCCAATCAGTTCCCCAGTCCTGTATTCTCCCACACCTACCTCCTCCCAATCAGTTCCCCAGTCCTGTATTCTCCCACACCTACCTCCTCCCCAATCAGTTCCCCAGTCCTGTATTCTCCCACACCTACCTCCTCCCAATCAGTTCCCCAGTCCTGTATTCTCCCACACCTACCTCCTCCCAATCAGTTCCCCAGTCCTGTATTCTCCCACACCTACCTCCTCCCAATCAGTTCCCAGTCCTGTATTCTCCCACACCTACCTCCTCCCAATCAGTTCCCCAGTCCTGTATTCTCCCACACCTACCTCCTCCCAATCAGTTCCCCAGTCCTGTATTCTCCCACACCTACCTCCTCCCCAATCAGTTCCCCAGTCCTGTATTCTCCCACACTACCTCCTCCCAATCAGTTTCCCCAGTCCTGTATTCTCCCACACCTACCTCCTCCCAATCAGTTCCCCAGTCCTGTATTCTCCCACACCTACCTCCTCCCAATCAGTTCCCCAGTCCTGTATTCTCCCACACCTACCTCCTCCCAATCAGTTCCCCAGTCCTGTATTCTCCCACACCTACCTCCTCCCAATCAGTTCCCCAGTCCTGTATTCTCCCACACCTACCTCCTCCCAATCAGTTCCCCAGTCCTGTATTCTCCCACACCTACCTCCTCCCAATCAGTTCCCCAGTCCTGTATTCTCCCACACCTACCTCCTCCCAATCAGTTCCCCCAGTCCTGTATTCTCCCACACCTACCTCCTCCCAATCAGTTCCCCAGTCCTGTATTCTCCCACACCTACCTCCTCCCAATCAGTTCCCCCAGTCCTGTATTCTCCCACACCTACCTCCTCCCAATCAGTTCCCCAGTCCTGTATTCTCCCACACTTACCTCCTCCAATCAGTTCCCCAGTCCTGTATTCTCCCACACCTACCTCCTCCCAATCAGTTCCCCAGCCCTGTATTCTCCCACACCTACCTCCTCCAATCAGTTCCCCAGCCCTGTATTCTCCCACACCTACCTCCTCCCAATCAGTTCCCCAGTCCTGTATTCTCCCACACCTACCTCCTCCCAATCAGTTCCCCAGTCCTGTATTCTCCCCACACCTTCTTCTCCCAATCAGTTCCCCAGCCCTGTATTCTCCCACACCTACCTCCTCCAATCAGTTCCCCAGTCCTGTATCTCCCACACCTACCTCCTCCCAATCAGTTCCCCAGTCCTGTATTCTCCCACACCTACCTCCTCCCATCAGTTCCCCAGTCCTGTATTCTCCCACACCTACCTCCTCCCAATCAGTTCCCCCAGTCCTGTATTCTCCCACACCTACCTCCTCCCAATCAGTTCCCAGTCCTGTATTCTCCCACACCTAACTCCTCCCAATCAGTTCCCCAGTCCTGTATTCTCCCACAACCTACCTCCTCCCAATCAGTTCCCCAGTCCTGTATTCTCCCACACCTACCTCCTCCCAATCAGTTCCCCAGTCCTGTAATTCTCCCACACCTACCTCCTCCCAATCAGTTCCCCCAGCCCTGTATTCTCCCACACCTACCTCCTCCCAGTCAGTTCCCCAGTCCTGTATTCTCCCATACCTACCTCCTCCCAATCAGTTCCCCAGTCCTGTATTCTCCCACACCTACCTCCTCCCAATCAGTTCCCCAGTCCTGTATTCTCCCACACCTACCTCCTCCCAATCAGTTCCCCAGTCCTGTATTCTCCCACACCGACCTCCTCCCAATCAGTTCCCCAGTCCTGTATTCTCCCATACCTACCTCCTCCCAATCAGTTCCCCAGCCCTGTATTCTCCCACACCTACCTCCTCCCAATCAGTTCCCCAGCCCTGTATTCTCCCACACCTACCTCCTCCCAATCAGTTCCCCAGTCCTGTATTCTCCCACACCTACCTCCTCCCAATCAGTTCCCCAGTCCTGTATTCTCCCACACCTACCTCCTCCCAATGTTCCCCAGTCCTGTATTCTCCCACACCTACCTCCTCCCAATCAGTTCCCCAGTCCTGTATTCTCCCATACCTACCTCCTCCCAATCAGTTCCGCAGTCCTGTATTCTCCCACACCTACCTCCTCCCAATCAGTTCCCCAGTCCTGTATTCTCCCACACCTACCTCCTCCCAATCAGTTCCACAGTCCTCTATTCTCCCACACCTACCTCCTCCCAATCAGTTCCCCAGTCCTGTATTCTCCCACACCTGCCTCCTCCCAATGTTCCCCAGTCCTGTATTCTCCCACACCTACCTCCTCCCAATCAGTTCCCCAGCCCTGTATTCTCCCACACCTACCTCCTCCCAATGTTCCCCAGTCCTGTATTCTCCCACACCTACCTCCTCCCAATCAGTTCCCCAGTCCTGTATTCTCCCACACCTACCTCCTCCCAATCAGTTCCCCAGTCCTGTATTCTCCCACACCTACCTCCTCCCAATCAGTTCCCCAGTCCTGTATTCTCCCACACCTACCTCCTCCCAATCAGTTCCCCAGTCCTGTATTCTCCCACACCGACCTCCTCCCAATCAGTTCCCCAGTCCTGTATTCTCCCATACCTACCTCCTCCCAATCAGTTCCCCAGTCCTGTATTCTCCCACACCTACTTCTTCCCAATCAGTTCCCCAGCCCTGTATTCTCCCACACCTACCTCCTCCCAATCAGTTCCCCAGTCCTGTATTCTCCCACACCTACCTCCTCCCAATCAGTTCCGCAGTCCTGTATTCTCCCATACCTACCTCCTCCCAATCAGTTCCGCAGTCCTGTATTCTCCCACACCTACCTCCTCCCAATCAGTTCCCCAGTCCTGTATTCTCCCACACCTACCTCCTCCCAATCAGTTCCCCAGTCCTGTATTCTCCCACACCTACCTCCTCCCAATCAGTTCCCCAGTCCTGTATTCTCCCACACCTACTTCTTCCCAATCAGTTCCACAGTCCTGTATTCTCCCACACCTACCTCCTCCCAATCAGTTCCCCAGTCCTGTATTCTCCCACACCTACCTCCTCCCAATGTTCCCCAGTCCTGTATTCTCCCACACCTACCTCCTCCCAATCAGTTCCCCAGCCCTGTATTCTCCCACACCTACTTCTTCCCAATCAGTTCCCCAGCCCTGTATTCTCCCACACCTACCTCCTCCCAATCAGTTCCCCAGTCCTGTATTCTCCCACACCTACCTCCTCCCAATCAGTTCCCCAGTCCTGTATTCTCCCACACCTACCTCCTCCCAATCAGTTCCCCAGTCCTGTATTCTCCCACACCTACTTCTTCCCAATCAGTTCCCCAGTCCTGTATTCTCCCACACCTACCTCCTCCCAATCAGTTCCCCAGTCCTGTATTCTCCCACACCTACCTCCTCCCAATCAGTTCCCCAGTCCTGTATTCTCCCACACCTACCTCCTCCCAATCAGTTCCCCAGTCCTGTATTCTCCCGCACCTACCTCCTCCCAATCAGTTCCCCAGTCCTGTGTTCTCCCACACCTACCTCCTCCCAATCAGTTCCCCAGTCCTGTATTCTCCCACACCTACCTCCTCCCAATCAGTTCCCCAGTCCTGTATTCTCCCACACCTACCTCCTCCCAATCAGTTCCCCAGCCCTGTATTCTCCCACACCTACCTCCTCCCAATCAGTTCCCCAGTCCTGTATTCTCCCACACCTACCTCCTCCCAATCAGTTCCCCAGTCCTGTATTCTCCCACACCTACCTCCTCCCAATCAGTTCCCCAGTCCTGTATTCTCCCACACCTACCTCCTCCCAATCAGTTCCCCAGCCCAGTATTCTCCCACACCTACCTCCTCCCAATCAGTTCCCCAGTCCTGTATTCTCCCACACCTACCTCCTCCCAATCAGTTCCCCAGTCCTGTATTCTCCCACACCTACCTCCTCCCAATCAGTTCCCCAGTCCTGTATTCTCCCACACCTACCTCCTCCCAATCAGTTCCCCAGTCCTGTATTCTCCCACACCTACCTCCTCCCAATCAGTTCCCCAGCCCTGTATTCTCCCACACCTACCTCCTCCCAATCAGTTCCCCAGCCCTGTATTCTCCCACACCTACCTCCTCCCAATCAGTTCCCCAGTCCTGTATTCTCCCACACCTACCTCCTCCCAATCAGTTCCCCAGTCCTGTATTCTCCCACACCTACCTCCTCCCAATGTTCCCCAGTCCTGTATTCTCCCACACCTACCTCCTCCCAATCAGTTCCCCAGTCCTGTATTCTCCCATACCTACCTCCTCCCAATCAGTTCCGCAGTCCTGTATTCTCCCACACCTACCTCCTCCCAATCAGTTCCCCAGTCCTGTATTCTCCCACACCTACCTCCTCCCAATCAGTTCCCCAGTCCTGTATTCTCCCACACCTACCTCCTCCCAATCAGTTCCCCAGTCCTGTATTCTCCCACACCTACTTCTTCCCAATCAGTTCCACAGTCCTGTATTCTCCCACACCTACCTCCTCCCAATCAGTTCCCCAGTCCTGTATTCTCCCACACCTACCTCCTCCCAATCAGTTCCCCAGTCCTGTATTCTCCCACACCTACCTCCTCCCAATCAGTTCCCCAGCCCTGTATTCTCCCACACCTACCTCCTCCCAATCAGTTCCCCAGTCCTGTATTCTCCCACACCTACCTCCTCCCAATCAGTTCCCCAGTCCTGTATTCTCCCGCACCTACCTCCTCCCAATCAGTTCCCCAGTCCTGTATTCTCCCACACCTACCTCCTCCCAATCAGTTCCCCAGCCCTGTATTCTCCCACACCTACCTCCTCCCAATCAGTTCCCCAGCCCTATATTCTCCCACACCTACCTCCTCCCAATCAGTTCCCCAGCCCTGTATTCTCCCACACCTACCTCCTCCCAATCAGTTCCCCAGTCCTGTATTCTCCCACACCTACCTCCTCCCAATCAGTTCCCCAGCCCTGTATTCTCCCACACCTACCTCCTCCCAATCAGTTCCCCAGCCCTGTATTCTCCCACACCTACCTCCTCCCAATCAGTTCCCCAGTCCTGTATTCTCCCACACCTACCTCCTCCCAATCAGTTCCCCAGTCCTGTATTCTCCCACACCTACCTCCTCCCATTGTTCCCCAGTCCTGTATTCTCCCACACCTACCTCCTCCCAATCAGTTCCCCAGTCCTGTATTCTCCCATACCTACCTCCTCCCAATCAGTTCCGCAGTCCTGTATTCTCCCACACCTACCTCCTCCCAATCAGTTCCCCAGTCCTGTATTCTCCCACACCTACCTCCTCCCAATCAGTTCCTCAGTCCTGTATTCTCCCACACCTACCTCCTCCCAATCAGTTCCCCAGTCCTGTATTCTCCCACACCTACTTCTTCCCAATCAGTTCCACAGTCCTGTATTCTCCCACACCTACCTCCTCCCAATCAGTTCCCCAGTCCTGTATTCTCCCACACCTACCTCCTCCCAATGTTCCCCAGTCCTGTATTCTCCCACACCTACCTCCTCCCAATCAGTTCCCCAGCCCTGTATTCTCCCACACCTACCTCCTCCCAATCAGTTCCCCAGTCCTGTATTCTCCCACACCTACCTCCTCCCAATCAGTTCCCCAGTCCTGTATTCTCCCACACCTACCTCCTCCCAATCAGTTCCCCAGTCCTGTATTCTCCCACACCTACCTCCTCCCAATCAGTTCCCCAGCCCTGTATTCTCCCACACCTACCTCCTCCCAATCAGTTCCCCAGCCCTGTATTCTCCCACACCTACCTCCTCCCAATCAGTTCCCCAGTCCTGTATTCTCCCACACCTACCTCCTCCCAATCAGTTCCCCAGTCCTGTATTCTCCCACACCTACCTCCTCCCAATCAGTTCCCCAGCCCTGTATTCTCCCACACCTACCTCCTCCCAATCAGTTCCCCAGTCCTGTATTCTCCCACACCTACCTCCTCCCAATCAGTTCCCCAGTCCTGTATTCTCCCACACCTACCTCCTCCCAATCAGTTCCCCAGTCCTGTATTCTCCCACACCTACCTCCTCCCAATCAGTTCCCCAGTCCTGTATTCTCCCACACCTACCTCCTCCCAATCAGTTCCCCAGTCCTGTATTCTCCCACACCTACCTCCTCCCAATCAGTTCCCCAGTCCTGTATTCTCCCACACCTACCTCCTCCCAATCAGTTCCCCAGTCCTGTATTCTCCCACACCTACCTCCTCCCAATCAGTTCCCCAGTCCTGTATTCTCCCACACCTACCTCCTCCCAATCAGCACATTGATTTGCCCTTTTTCAGTTCAGTACTTCCTGCCCATTACACTGCTGGTTATGGGCAGCAAGGAAGGTCCTCTGTTTCTGTCTGTATCAAAGGATTCTTCATTACATTACAATTTTGTTTGACCAGTCAAGGTTGTTAACCCTTAGCTGAACCCCCAGACCTGGAGGAGCACTGAGTATGGCCTCTACCCTTTGACCTGTTCAGTGTTCGGTTCAAACTTCGATCCACTGGGCTTGTGTTTGGAGTTGTGGCTTGATTGAAACTGGATGGAACACAGTACCGTGCAGGTCCTTCAGCCCACAAAGTCGTGCCAGCCCTTTAACTTCCTCCAAGATCAATCTAACCCTTCCCTCCCACGTAGCTCTCCAGTCTCTTAAATGCCTCCTGTATCTGCCTCTACCACCACCCCCAGCACCCACCACTCTGCATAATAAAACCTCCCTCTGCCAGCTACCTTGGGTAGTGCAGGGTTCCGCACAGCGCTATTACAGCTCAGGGCAGTGGGAGTTCAGAGTTCACTGCTGTCTGTAAGGAGCCCCCATGAAACGTGTGTGTTTTCTCCGGGTGCCCTGGTTTCCTCCCACGGTCCAAAGGTGCACTGGTTAGCAGGATAATCGGTCATTGTAAATCGTCCTGTGATCATTGGGGCTTGTCTACACTGTATCTGAACAAATAATCTCCCTCGTACTTTCCTCCAATTATGTCCCATTCCCACCCTGGGAATTAAACTCTGGCTGTCCACTCAATCTCTGCCTCTTACCATCTTGTACACCCTCTCATTCTCCTCCTCTCGCTCAGCCTATCCTAACATAGAACGGTACAGGACTGTCTTGACTGAGGGGTCACTCATTTAGACAGTTGAGGGTAGTCGGTTTTGTGGGGCACTTTCAGGAGGTTTGAGAGCAGGTGTGTGCTGAGGAAGGAGGTAATGCAGAAATGCAGAACCGAGCTGAGAGTTGGTTCACCCGTAAGCTGGGCAGCCTGCTGTCCTGTCGGTGGTGTGGACGTGCTGCAGAGAGTGCAGAAGAGGTTTATCAGGACGTCAGTTATAGAGAACGAGATGGGGTGTGGTGGGCTTTTTTGATTCACCAGCAGGGAAAGAGGCTGGTGGGGTGATCTGCGGGTATGTCAAATGAAGGTCGACAGGTTCCATTTATTTATCACATGTACAGTTCATCGTGCGTACAGTGAACATACATCGTATGCACAATCCCTTCTGGTCTTTCATTCCCTTTCCTTGGGGTAAAAGACTGTGTCACCCTGTCTTTACCCCTCATAATTCTGTAAAGCCACCCTCCTGTCTCCGAGGAATGATGTCCCAGCCTCGCCCTTGCACTCAGACCCTCGTGTCCCAGTAACGCGTGGCAAGTCAGGCCGTGCGGATGGGGGAGACCGGACGGTACAGCGAGCTGCGATGGGCGATTCCTCCTCACCTCTCCTCCTCTCTCACAGCGGACCAGGTGTATGGCGACCAGGACATGCACGACGTGGTCAGGAAGCACTGCATGGACTACCTGGTAAGAGAACCCAACAGCCCCAACCTCAGTCCCCTGGGTCCTGTCTCCCCACCCTCCACACTATGCCCCCACACCCCCATCATCCCCACCCAAAAAAAATTATCTTTCTGCTCTCCTCTGCCAAAATAATATAAGACCCCAACAAAGCTCTGCCTGTGATGGTCCAACCACGTAACCAGTGCCTCTCGCTTCCTCAGGATGCTAAAGAAATTCAGCGCATTCCCCTGTCAGCTCTTGTCAGTCTTTAATCAGTGCACCGTAGGAAGCCTTCCTGTCAGGCTGCATTGTGACTACGTACGGCAACCGCTATGCCCATGGCTGTGAGGAGCTGGAGAGGGTTGTGAGCACATCCCAGAATCCGGCCCCCGCCCCCACCCCCTCCGTGGACTCTGCCTACACTTCCCACTGCCTTGGTAAGGAGGCCAGTGTCAAAACCCCACCCACCCCAGCGTTGCCTCTTCTCCCCTCCCTCATCGGGCAGAAGATACTAAAGCCTAAAAGTGTGTCCCACCAGGCTCCTACCCACTGTTATCAGGCTGTTGAACAGTCGCCAGGTATGATAAGAAGGACTCTTGACCTCCAAATCTCCCTCATCGTGACCCTTGAACCTCATTGCCTGCCTGCACTGCACTTACTCTGTAATTACAACGTTAGTTAGTACAGGCCCTGCAGCCCACAATGTTGTACCAACCTTTTAACCTTCTCCAAAGGTCAGTCTAACCCTGCCTTCTCACATAATCCTAACCTGAAATGCCACTGATGTACCTGCATCTTTCACCACCATTGGCAGGGTGTCGACACACCCACCGTTTTCTGTGTAAAAGAAACCTATCTCTAACATCTCCCCTGTACTTTCCTTCAATCACCTTAAAACTTTACCCTCTTTTATTAGCCATTTCTGCCCTGGTTAAAAGTCTCCCTCATCTCTCCATGCCTCTTATCATCTTGTACATCTCTATCAGGTCTCTATCATCTCCTTTGCTCCAAAGAGAAAAACCCCAGCTCATTCAACCTATCCTCATATCCTCCCATCCTGCTATATCAGCACTGCACCCTCTCTAAAGCTTCCACATCCTTCCTATAATGAGGTGACCAGAACAGTTCAGTGCGGTCTAACCAGAGTTTTATAGATTTGTAATGTCGCTTCGTGGCTCTTGAAAATCTCCCAAGTAATGAGGGCCAACACATCACAGGCCCTCTTAACCACCCTACCAACTTGGGCAACTTTGAGGGATCTGTGCAAGTGGACACCGAGATCCCTCTGTAACGCCATGCTGCTAGAATCCTGTCCAAAATAATATAAGAACCCAACAACCCTGTTACTCTGTCTCCAAGTTTGATCTTTCAACGTGACTCTCTTCACACTTTACTGGTTGAACTTGATCTGTAACTTTTCATCCTGTCATCGTCCCACTGTAACCTAAGCCAACTTTCCACTTGACGCGTAGTTCCAGCAAACTTTGTGTCATCCGTCATTGTTAGCTTATGATGACGTGGCGAGTTGATCTGAATGGACACGCGTAAGGGGACGTGTGTCACTGTACCTGGGTAGAGATGCCAGTAACCAGGTTTCCCTGTGGGCGCAGGTAAAGAATGCAGACTACTTTTCCAACTACGTGACTGAGGATTTCACCACTTACATCAACCGCAAACGAATCAGCAGTTGCCACGGCAACCACATTGAGATGCAGGCCATGGCTGAGATGTACAACCGGCCGGTGGAGGTGTACCAGTACAGTGCGGCAGGGCCGGACAATCTCGGTATGGAAGCCCCCACTCCGTCACTGTCTGTCCGTCCGTCCTCTCAACCGGTCACATCGCTCCACCTGTCCCCACCCCGATTAGTGGAGAGGCACCAGTACAGTGTGGCAGGGCCGGACAGTCTCAGTATGGGAAACCGCTGACTGTCTGTCTGTCTCCCTCTCCCCACTCCCCTATCACTGACCCCTGTTCCCACCCGCTCACTGATCGACTTGAGCGTCTCCTCTTCCCCCATCACCCGGTCTATTACACCCCCGCCCCTCCAGCAGTTAAACAGCATCTGTATCTGTTCAAGCCCCCACCCACCCTCAGTCAGTCTCCCCTGCAGCTACTTGGATTTACAGTGGGGATCTTATACATTGTCAGGGCTCCTACCACTCCTGCATGCACCCTCATCTCTCTTCCTTTCCCTGGAGGAGCGTTGAACCGTAAAGGTGCCTTGTTGTCATAGTCTGTCTCCCACTCCCTCGCCGTGACCCCCTCCAGGGCATGAATTCTGCTCTCCTCCTCTCCAGCCGACCCAGTCCCTGCAGCGTCGGGGCAGGTGTCGACCACACAGCTCTTCGACTCATCCCTCCAGCCACGGCCCTGACCGATTGACTCCTCCACTGTGATAGATCCACACAGTTATCCGGAACCCTGGCTGCCCACGGCTTTGCCTGGTCCTTCCACCCAGCCGCCCCCACCGCCACCTTCCCGGGTTTCCTCCTCGTTCACCCTCAGCTGCAGCCTGACCGTTTGTGGGAGCTTGCCGTGCGTGGGTTGGCTGGGTGAGGGGTGTTCCCCACGGCACTGATGCCCTCTGCTCTCTCACCCCTCCGGCAGAACCCATCAACACGTTCCACGGCATCCACCAGACTGAGGATGAGCCCATCCGTGTGAGCTACCATCGCAACATACACTACAACTCGGTGGTGAACCCCAACAAGGCCACCATCGGCGTGGGGCTCGGCCTTCCCGCCTTCAAACCCGGCGTGAGTGATCTCCCTCCGCTCTTTCGGGCAGCTTCATAGTGGGAGAGGTGGGAAGTGGGGGGGGGGGGGGGATTCATGTTAACAGCGTGCAATCGGCCCCGGTACCATCTGGCCACGCTGTAAAGCTGGGGTTCTTAACCTTCTTTATGCCATGGGCCCCTTTGGAAGTCCGGTGAGGCCTATGGACCCATCTCAGAATAAGGTATTTCAATATTGAAACAAACATACGCAGGATTACAAAAGAAACCAATTACATTGAATACAGTTATCAAAATATTAAAAAATCTGATCTGTTATATAGTTATGTATCTGCCTCTTTAGCACGTTAAAGGGGTCTCACAGCCACGTTAGCACAGCGCTTCTCCCTGCTACTGTGTGCGTTTCCTCTGGGTGCCCCGGTTTCTGCCCGCTGCCCAAAGACATACGGCTTGGTAGGTTCATTGGTAAGTTGTCCTGTGATTTTTTAAAATTATTGAGATATAGTTTTTTGGTCCCTTCAAGCTACCCCCGATTTCATCCTCGTTTAATCACGGGACAATTTACAAAGTCCAATTAACCTACCAACTGTATACCTTTGGCTTCTTTTCCTTTTGTTCTACCTCAATGCGCAGTGAAATAGACCATTAAACCGTAAGCCATGGGAGCAGAATCAGGCCTTTTGGCCCACCGAGTCTGCTCTGCCATTCAATCACGGCTGATCGTATTTTACCCCCTCAGCCCTACTCCCCAGTCTTCTTCCCATAACTTTTGACGCTGTGGCTAATCAAGACCCTATCAATCTTTACCTTAAATACACCCAACGACCTGGCCTCCACAGCTGCCTATGGTCCAAATTCACCACCATTTGGCGAAAGAAATTTCTCCACATCTAGTTTTAAAGGAAAACCCCTGTATCTTGAGACTGTGCCCTCTTGTCCTAGACTCCCCCACCATGGGAAACATGCTTTCCACATCTACTCTGTCCAGGCCTTTCAACATTCGAAAGGTTTCAATGAAATCCCCCCCCACCTTCAATGCCAGCCCATCTTTTCTTAGAATGTTCACAATACTCAAGGTGAGGCCTCGTCAATACCTCATAAAGCCTCAGATTCACATCCACGCTCATCTTCTAGATCTCTTGAAATGAATTCTAACATGGCATTTGCCTTCCTCACCACTGACTCAACTTGCAAGTTAACAGTTGGGTGTTCTGCACAAGGACTCCCTTTTGCATCTCAGATTTTTGTATCTTCTCCCCATTTTGAAAATAGTTTGCACGTTTATTTTTTCAGCCAAAATGCATGACCATGCATTTTCCAACACTGTATTTCATTTTCCATTTTCTTGCCCATTCTCCTAATCTATCTAAGTCCTTTTGTAGTCTTCCCATTTCCTCAACACTACCCGCCCCTCACCAATCTTGGTATCATCTGCAAACTTGGAAACAAAGCATCTACTCCATTATTCAAATCATTGATATACAGCATAAAAAGAAGTGGTTCCAACACCAACCCTTGCAAACACCACTAGACATTGGCAGCCAACCAGAAAAGGATCCTTTTATTCCCACTCGCTGCCTCCTATCAATCAGCCATTAACTTTCCTGTAATGCCATGGGCTCTTAACTTGGTAAGCAGGTTGGTGTGTGGCACCTTGTCAAAGGCCTTCTGAAAATCCAAATGTACGATATCCACTACATCCCCGTTATCTATCCTGCTTGTAATCTCCTGAAAGAATTCAAACAGGTTTGTCAGGCAAGATTTTCCCTTTAGAAAACCATGCTGACTTTGTCCTATCTTGTCCTCTGTCACCAAGTACTCCTCACCTCATCCTTAACAATTGACTCCAACATCTTCCCAACCACTGAGGTCAGGCTAACTGGTCTATAATTTCTTTTCTGCTGCCTTCCTCCTTTCTCAAAGAATGGAATGACAATTACAATTTTTCAGTCCTCTGGTACCATGCCAGAGTCCAATGCATTTTGAAAGATCATTTCTAATGCTTCTACAGTCTCTAACGCTACCTCTTTCAGAACCCGAGGATGCAGTTCCTCTGATCCGGTTGACTTGTGCACCTTTAGGTCTTTCAACTTTTTGAGCACCTCCTCCCTCGTAATAGTAACTGCACTCACTTCTCTTCCCTCACTCCCTTCGACACCTGGCACACTGCTCGTGTCTTCCACAGTGACAACTGATGCAAAATACTAATTTCGTTCATCTATCTTCTGCTTTTCCCTGTTACTATATCTCCAGCCTCATTGTCTACTGGTCCAATATCCACTCTCATCTCTCTTATTTTTAAATACAGTACTTGAAAAAACTTTTTCTATCCATTTCCATACTGTTTGCTAGCTTGCTTTCATATTTTATCATTTTCTCCTAATGATTCTCATAGTTGCTCTCTGTAGGATTTTTAAAACTAACCAATCCTCTATCTTTCTGCTAATTTTTGCTTTTCTTTTGCTTTTACATTTTGCTTTGACTTCCCTTGTCAGCCACGGTTGTACTATTTTGCCATTTGAGTATTACTTTATTTTTGGAATATATCTATCCTGCACCTTCCTCATTTTTCCCAGAAACTCACACCATTGCTGCTCTGCTGTCTTCCCTGCCAGCTTTTCCTTCCAATTTACTTTGGCCAGCTCCTCTCTCATACCTCTGTAATTTCCTTTACTCCACTGAAATACTTCTACATCAGACTTTACTTTCTCCCCATCAACTTTCAAGCTGAACTAATCATGTTCTGATCACTGACTGCTAAGAGTTCCATTTACCTTAAGCTCCCTAATCACCTCTGGTTCATCACACAACACCCAATCCAGTGTAGATGATCCCCTGTAGGCTCCACGACAAACTGCTCTAAGAAGCCATCTTGTAGGCATTCAACAAACTCACTCTCTTGAGATCCATCACCAACCTGACCTTCCCAATCATGACTATCATAACATTGTCCTTTTGACTCGACTTTCCTATCTCCCGTTGTGCTCTGTAGCTACTGTTTGGAGGCCTTGTATATAACTGAAATCAGAGACTTTTCACACTTGTAGTTTCTTAACACAACCCACAAGAATTCAACATCTTCCATTCCTGGGTCACATCTTCCTAATGATTTGATGCCATCCTTTACCCTGCCAATTCCTCTGCCTCCAATATAATGTGTGAACCATCTGTATGGATGCACACGAAACGAAAGATCGTCAGTGTACCTTTGGTACCTGTGAAGATAGTGAACTGGTTTTGGAGACCCTGCCCAAGAACATTCACCCTACCTGTGCTCCTCTGTGGAGGCGTGTAGGTAGGTGGAATGCACCTGCAGTGAACTTCACAGCAGGCCCTTTCCAAGGTGCCCAACGGTGCCAGTCCCCTGCTCGTTTCTTTCCACTCCATCGACCTGGCACGGTTTTGGTATAGGACACTGCCCACCATGTTGTGCTGACTTCTAAACCAACCCAAAGATCAGTCTAACCTTTCCCTCCCACTTGCACCTCCATTTTTCTTTTATCTAGATGCCTATCTAGGTAAATGCCCCTAATGTATCTGTCTTGACCACCACTCCTGGCAGGCTGTTCCACGCACTCACCACTCTGTTTTTTTTTAAAAACTACCTCTGACTTCCCCCCTTTAATCCAATCACCATGAAATTATGCCCCCTTCTATTAGTCATTTCCACCCTGGGGAAAAGGTCTCGGGCTGTCCACTCGAACTATGCCTCTCATCATCTTGTATACCTCTATCAAGTCACCTCTCATCTTCCTCTGCAAAGAGAAGAACTGTAGCTCGCTCAACCTATCCTCATAAGACACGCTGTCTAATCCAGGCAGCATCCTGGAGAAACTCCTCTGCACCCTCCCTAAAGCTTCCACATCCTCCTTATAGTGAGGAAACCAGGACTGAATAACCCGGATTTTGTAGCTCTGAGGAGGGTTTTTTGGAATTGCCTGAGGGGGAGATCACTCAGGACGTTGAACAAGTTTCCAGACCTGCAGTTGAAGGCACAGACTCTACAGGTGTTGCAGAGCTCGAGCTGGAGGAGCGAAGCAGGTCAGGCAGCGTCTGTGGAGCATCTTAGCCTGAAATCTCGATCCTTTATTCCCCTCCACAGATGCCGGCTGACCTGCTGAGTTGCTGCATCGTTTTGTGTTTGCTGATCAGAGCCACGAGCCTCCCTCCCGACTGACGGACAGATCGGTTTCCTCGCTGTCACAGGGAGCCTGCTGCGTGGCCTGAACAGCTTGTGCTCCCTGGCTTGTGTGTCGTGTAGACCGCTAAGACGCAGTGTCCATGGTCTACCCCGTGTTACTGCCTGGCTTGTGTGTCCATGGTCTACCCCGTGTTACTGCCTGGCTTGTGTGTCCATGGTCTACCCGGTGTTACTGCCTGGCTTGTGTGTCCATGGTCTACCCCGTGTTACTGCCTGGCTTGTGTGTCCATGGTCTACCCCGTGTTACTGCCTGGCTTGTGTGTCCATGGTCTACCCGGTGTTACTGCCTGGCTTGTGTGTCCATGGTCTACCCCGTGTTACTGCCTGGCTTGTGTGTCCATGGTCTACCCCGTGTTATTGCCTGGCTTGTGTGTCCATGGTCTACCCGGTGTTACTGCCTGGCTTGTGTGTCCATGGTCTACCCGGTGTTACTGCCTGGCTTGTGTGTCCATGGTCTACCCCGTGTTACTGCCTGGCTTGTGTGTCCATGGTCTACCCCGTGTTACTGCCTGGCTTGTGTGTCCATGGTCTACCGTGTTACTTCCTGGCTTGTGTGTCCATGGTCTACCCCGTGTTACTGCCTGGCTTGTGTGTCCATGGTCTACCGTGTTACTGCCTGGCTGCAGATTCATGGCGAGGTAGACGTGACAAAGTTCTGAACCGCCAGGCCCACCCTCCCGTCTTAACGCACCTGTCTTAACGTTTTCCGCATCCGGCCGGACTCTGCCCGAGCATCAGGCTGGGCATTGTCAGCCTCTGGGGGGTGGGTGGGGGGAGTTTAAGGCAATACGGGGGCCCTGTCGGGATAGCGTGCCCACTCACTACCCGCCGTCCCTCAGTCCGCAGACCAGTCGCTGATGAAGAACGCCATCAAGACATCGGAGGAGTCGTGGATCGAGCAGCAGATGCTGGAGGACAAGAAGCGGGCGACCGACTGGGAGGCAACGAACGAGGCCATTGAGGAGCAGGTGGCCCGCGAGTCCTACCTGCAGTGGCTGCGCGACCAGGAGAAGCAGGCCCGACAGGTCAGCAGGGAGTGGACAGAGATGATCTAACCCGGCGTTACCCCACAGGTGGTGTGGTTTGATCCCGTGTGAAGGGGACCGGTGGTGTAAGCCCACCCAGATGGGTTCACGGTGGAGTAACAAGGGGAAATGATGGCGTAAACCTGTGGGGGGGGGGTTGTAGCCCGCCGGAAGGGTGTGACCCTGTAGAGAGGGGAGTGCTGATGGGGTAACACCGACTCACTGACCTGCCTTTTTCCCAACAGCCCCGGAAAGCCTCGGCCACCTGTAGTTCGGCCACAGCGGCCGCCAGTTCCGGCCTGGAGGAGTGGAGCGGACGGTCCCCTCGGCAGCGCAGTACTGCCTCCTCACCCGAGCACCTCGAGCCCCACCTCGACGCCGGGGGCAAGCCCCCCTCCCCCAGCACTGCTGTCGCGCTGGCCCTCGGCAAGCCTCCCTCGCCCTGTGCACCAGGTGAGTAGTCGCTTGCCCTCCGCTGTCACCACCCCCCCCACTGTTACGTACCCGTAACTGGGTGTCTTACCAGCAAAGATAGAAGTGTCAGTTGGAGTCTGGTACTATTTTCCAAACAGTGTTTATCAGTAAAATATACAAATCAGTATCAACAATGCAAATATACAGATAATACACGTTAGCAATACTAAACCTAAAAATGTGGATAATAATCAATAATAAACAAGCTCTATCGATGTCTAGGGGATAATGAATTGTCATATGTGAATATAAAGTTCAGTTCATACAGGCTGAGGTAGTTGTTGGTCGATGTGTTGTAATTGTTGGAGAGAGAGGGAGAGAGAGAGAGATCAAACTGTGACAGCCAGTCAAACCTTCCTTTACGATCTTGATCCGTCGATGTGTTGTGGCCATTCAGGTATGACCCCTCTGTCCTTTAGCTAGACTGTTCTTCTGTGGTGGACTCATCACCCAGGCAAGGGTGGACACACACACAAGCCCCCACCAGCCTCGCTATAAACACTGTGAGTTAAACTGACCGATCCTTTGTTCGGTCTCCGATGCCCCACACCTTCACGTGGGTTCCAACACTCAAGCAGTGCTCACTAGTGTGTCTCTTGGTGCGTCTGAGGGGTGTCTCCCCAGACCTCACTTTTATCCCTACTCACGGGGTCTCAGGTGTCAATCAGTTTTGAATGGCTTAGCCCATCAAACCAGCCCACTCCGGCTGTCCACTGAGGAATTTTAATGAACAGAATAGTACCAAGTAAACAGCCCTCTCCGGAGCCGTGAGTCTTACAGGAGTCATAATATGTTCTCTCTCCCTTGTCTGAAGCAAATGTTCCAGTCCTAGTATGTTTTGTTACATCTCTTTCTCTCTCATTAGCAGCCTGGCAACAGTAACGGTTTGTAATTCTCCCAGGAGAGGGGGACATGGGCAACCTTGCACCCTTCTGCCCATCAGAGCTGTTCATCCTTCGTAACACCACCCTCACACCCCTCCCCTCTCCCCGAGGTCTGTCAGGCACCATCCCATGCCCTGTGCTGTGTCCCTCTGCAGGAACCAGCAGACAAATGTCCTCGGGCGGAGAGCGGGTCTCATCCCCGGCCGTGTCGCTGTGTCCCACCCTCGACTGTCGCGCCATCATGCAGCAGATGTCGCCCACCGCCTTCGGTGAGTGGGAGGGTGGTGCGCAGGCCAAAACAGGGTGGTGGGGGTGGTGGGGTCGTTGGTCAGTCTGCAGGGTGGCTGGGCGGGTCTGTCGGTCAGTGGGTCTGGCACTCTGAGGTGTGACCAGGAAGGCATGGGAGAAGTAGCCAATCACACACACTCAGACACACAGGAGCAACCAATCACATCCACTCAGACTCACAGGAACAACCAATCACACACACTCAGACTCACAGGAGCAACCAATCACACACTCAGACTCACAGGAACAACCAATCACACACACTCAGACTCACAGGAGCAACCAATCACACACTCAGACTCACAGGAACAACCAATCACACACACTCAGACACACATGAACAACCAATCACACACACTCAGACTCACAGGAACAACCAATCACACACACTCAGACACACACGAACAACCAATCACACACACTCAGACTCACAGGAACAACCAATCACACACACTCAGACACACAGGAACAACCATCACACGCACTCAGACACACAGGAACAACCAATCACACACACTCAGACACACAGGAACAACCAATCACACACACTCAGACTCACAGGAACAACCAATCACACACACTCAGACACACACGAACAACCATCACACGCACTCAGACACACAGGAACAACCAATCACACACACTCAGACACACACGAACAACCAATCACACACACTCAGACTCACAGGAACAACCAATCACACACACTCAGACACACACGAACAACCAATCACACACACTCAGACTCACAGGAACAACCAATCACACACACTCAGACACACACGAACAACCAATCACACACACTCAGACTCACAGGAACAACCAATCACACACACTCAGACACACACGAACAACCAATCACACGCACTCAGACTCACAGGAACAACCAATCACACACACTCAGACACACACGAACAACCAATCACACGCACTCAGACACACAGGAACAACCAATCACACACACTCAGACTCACAGGAACAACCAATCACACACACTCAGACACACACGAACAACCAATCACACGCACTCAGACTCACAGGAACAACCAATCACACACTCAGACTCACAGGAACAACCAATCACACACACTCGGACACACACGAACAACCAATCACACACACTCAGACACACACGAACAACCAATCACACACACTCAGACACACACGAACAACCAATCACACGCACTCAGACACACAGGAACAACCAATCACACGCACTCAGACACACAGGAACAACCAATCACACACACTCAGACACACAGGAGCTTCAGATCTCACTCTCTCTCACACTCTGACTCTCTCACTCTCATGGTCTCCCTCTCCCGCTCCCCCTCTCTCCCAATCGCACAGACACGCGCATACACACTCTCAAACTCACTCACTCATGTAGAGACACACTCACTCACAGACGTGCGCGCACACTGACAGGGGTTGGCAGCTGAAGTAACCAAACTGGTATCATTAGTTTTAACCACAGCTTTGTCTCTTCCACCTCATCCCCTTCTCCCTCCCCCCTCTCTCTTCCTCCCCTCCCCTCCTCCCCCTCCCTCACACCCCAGGCCTGGCTGACTGGGAGGATGACGAGATCCTCGCCTCAGTGCTGGCTGTGTCCCAGCAGGAGTACCTGGACAGTATGAAGAAGAGCAGGGAACCCCACAGAGAATCTTCACCAGACCACAGCTGATGGACTGCCCCCTATCCCACCTGTCCTGACCTCCTTCCCCAGCCCACACACTGCCTTCCCCCCCCCCCCCCCCCACCCACCGTGCTAGGCACAAGAGACTTTTCTTTTATTGACTAGATGCATGTACAGAGAAGCCATGGAATAATGTTGCACCCACCACAATACTGACCTGCCGTCTTCGGAAATATAATTTTGTGTTACTGGTTTGGCTCTGTTCTCTGCTCCGTCGGGGTGCATCTCGATTCAGGAGATGAAGACGTTGAGGGGTGGCGGCAGATTGCTGAACGTGTTCCCTCTCCGCCCTGGCCCCACCTGACTGGAGAGGGTGTGGACTCTGCATGTATATCCCCCACAGCCCAAGGCTGCTCTGTTAACATGGACTGGAACTGCTTCATTATTGCCACAGCGAAGAGCTTGTCTCACACTGTTCTTACACAGTATATTGAGGTAGAACAGGGTCAAGAGTCCATCTTATCGTACTGGGGACCGTTCAATAGTCTGATAACAGCGGGGTAGAAGCTGTCTTATCGTACTGGGGGACCGTTCAATAGTCTGATAACAGCGGGGTAGAAGCTGTCTTATCCTACTGGGGGACCGTTCAATAGTCTGATAACAGCGGGGTAGAAGCTGTCTTATCGTACTGGGGGACCGTTCAATAGTCTGGTAACAGCGGAGTAGAAGCTGTCTTATCGTACTGGGGGACCGTTCAATAGTCTGATAACAGTGGGGTAGAAGCTGTCTTATCGTACTGGGGGACCGTTCAATAGTCTGGTAACAGCGGAGTAGAAGCTGTCTTATCGTACTGGGGGACCGTTCAATAGTCTGATAACAGCGGGGTAGAAGCTGTCTTATCCTACTGGGGGACCGTTCAATAGTCTGATAACAGCGGGGTAGAAGCTGTCTTATCGTACTGGGGGACCGGTCAATAGTCTGGTAACAGCGGAGTAGAAGCTGTCTTATCGTACTGGGGGACCGTTCAATAGTCTGATAACAGCGGAGTAGAAGCTGTCTTATCGTTCTGGGGGACCGTTCAATAGTCTGATAACAGCGGGGTAGAAGCTGTCTTATCGTACTGGGGGACCGTTCAATAGTCTGGTAACAGCGGAGTAGAAGCTGTCTTATCGTACTGGGGACCGTTCAATAGTCTGATAACAGCGGGGTAGAAGCTGCCTTATTGTACTGGGGGACCGTTCAGTAGTCTGATAACAGCGGGGTAGAAGCTGTCATCGTACTGGGGGACCGTTCAGTAGTCTGATAACAGCGGGGTAGAAGCTGTCCTCGAGCCTGGTGGGACGAGCTCTCAGGCTTTTGTATCTTCCGCCCGATGGGAGAGGGGAGAATGTCCAGTGTGGCTTCTCTAATGAGGCAACGAGGAGTAGGCAGTCTGTGGCAGGGTGGCTGGTTTCTCTGATGTGTCCACAGCTGTTCAGTTTTGCACGGTCATGGGTGACGTGACTCTGATCTGAGTCCCCACAGAGAAGCTGCTGTTCATCACAACATTCTGCAGAGTCTCACAGGCCCAAAAGCCAATCACGTTCTTATACCCTGAAGATCAACGGCTACAGCAGGTGATCGAATACAGTTTCAGTAGTTACAATAACATCGTTTTGGGTTGGCTATGCTTCCTTTGAATTACATATCTATAGTGGGTTCATATCTCTGAATGTTTTAACACCTCTGCTGGGACAAGGATTGAGATCCCAGATACCCAAAATTTATGTTGTCAGGGCTGACTCTGGTACCATTCCAACTATTGATTGATAACGAAACCTGCGACCTTGTCTGGTTTGATGCAGTCCAGTTGGCATCACCCCATTGTCCAAAGTTCAAAGTAAATTTACAATCAAAGTGCATATGTCACCATGTACTACCCTGATGCTGACAATTACAGTAGAACAGCAATAGAATCAGTGGAAAAACTACACACCCAGGCTTATCACATCAGAGCAATCTGGCCCTTGCTGGAATTTCGAAGAATGAGTGGGGCAGGGTCACAATGAAACCAATTGAATATTGAAAGGCCTAGATAGAGTGGATGTGAAGAGGATGTTTCCTTTGGTGGCGGGGGAGCCTAGGACCGGAGGGCACAGACTCAGAATAGAGGGACATCCATTTAGAATAGAGATGAGGGATTTATCCAGCTGGAACTCTTTGTCACAGGTGGCTGTGGATGCCAGGTCTTTGGGTCTTTTTAAAGAAGAAGGTTGATAGGTTCTTGATCAGTCAGGGTGTGAAAGGCTGTGGGGAGAAGGCAGGAGAGGGAAATGGGCATGGTGAATTCCTTTGCCTCCTGAGGAGGGAGAGGTGTTGGTGAGCTTTCCTGGACATGGTTGGAGCAGGACAGGTCATTGATGATGGGAACTAGAAGCTCTCTCACTTGATCTGAACACTGTTGATGTAGACAGGAGCATTGCAGCACACCACACACACACACACACACACACACACACACACACACACACACACACACACACACACACACACACACACACACACACACACACACACACACAGACACAGACACAGACACAGACACAGACACAGACACAGACACACACACACACAGACACACACACACACAGACACACACACACACAGACACACACACACACAGACACACACACACACACAGACACACACACACACAGACACACACACACACAGACACACACACACACAGACACACACACACACAGACACACACACACACAGACACACACACACACAGACACACACACACACAGACACACACACACACAGACACACACACACACAGACACACACACACACAGACACACACACACACAGACACACACACACACAGACACACACACACACACACACACACACACACACACACACACACACACACACACACACACACACACAGACACACACACACACAGTCAGTGGCCAGCTTACTGAAGCAGACAGGAGTGTGTTTCCATCTTCATGGTCATTTGAGATCCAGCTCACTAGGGTCCTGTTAGATGGCGTCAGAGTGGACTCTGGCCAAGCACTCTCGACTTAGGAGTCATAGAAAAGTACAGCACGGAAAGAAGCAGGCACTTCAGCCCATCTAGTCCCTGCTGAACCATCTGAACTGCTCACTCCCATCGACCTGCACTTGGACGACTGCCCTCTATAACCCTACTGTGTAACCATCCAAGCTTCTCTTAAAATTGGGCTCACATGCAGCACTTGTGTTGGCTGTTTGTCCACACTCTCACCATCCTCTGAGTGAAGCTGCTTCCCCTCGTGTTCCTCAAGCATTTTGCCTTTCACCCTCAGCCCATGGCCTCTAGTTGTGGTACCTAACCTCAGTGTTGGAACCTCAGGACCTGTTTGCATTTACGCTTTCTATTTCCCTCGTAATTTTCTGTCCTCATTCTGTATGACGGGTGGCCGCTTGGCAAATGTGGTTTACCTGGGCAGCGTCTTTACTAAACAGGTGACCCCAGCCATGATCAATAGTCCAGAGATTGTCAGTGATGGCATAACCACGACTGTGATATTCAGCAGCTGTTCGTCCAGCTGTCCACGTGACCCCGATGCTACACCTTGCCCAGGGTGATCTACAGGCTGACAGAGGGACATCTCCACTCTGCAACCTGTCAGAATTTTATATACACCTCTATCAAATCTCCCCTCCATCTTCCACATTCATACATTTCACAGAATAAAGTCCTAAACTATTCAATCTTCCAATTGTGGAAGCATTGACTCCCAGGGTCCATATTCAGTGACAAGTCTGCTTCAAGGGAGAGGTTTTGTCAGTTCAGTCAACACCCCGGGGGGCAGGAACTTTGCCCCATTGACACCTCAGGCAAAGCACAAGCACCGAATGTCTCAATTTACAAAATCTGTATTTTGCCCCTTGCGGGTTGGGAGGGCAGGAGGATTGATATCTCTGCATTTGTTTAGCTGCCTAACAGGGTGGTTTCCAGCTCTCTTCCCTCCCCCCCTCACTGTTCTTATGCTACCCTTTCACCCAGAGGATGGTCCACACAATGCGCTGCCCGAGGAGTTGAGGCAGGTCCTCGGACACGTGGACAGGAAAGGGTTAGAGGAATGAGGGATGGGTGCTTTGGTCCAGTTGGGCTGTTATTCTGATGTGTCGATTCACGTCAAGCACAGGAGGACGTATATTTAAGGTGAGGAGATGTGCAGTGTGGGTTTTTGTTATGGAGAGCAGTGGGTGCCCGGAATGTGCAAGTATAATAGAGGGTTAAGAGGCTTCTTTGAGAGTATAACAAGAAATAGAAAGATAGATCCTGTGCAAAGAATTGGTTTAATTTGTTGTGTTCAACAAACAGGGCCTGCTCTTCTGTTAAGTCTCCCTATTATGACATGTGATGAGGATGTTAGGAGAATTCAGGGTGACTTGGATAGGCTGGGTGAGTGGGCAGATACTTGGCAGATGACATTTAATGTGAATAAGTGTGAGGTTATCCACTTTGGGACTAAGAACAGGAAGGCAGGTGTAGAGTTAGGTAAGGGAGAAATACAAAGAGTTCATCAGTCACAAGGTGAATGAGCAAGTGCAGCAGGCAGTGAAGAAGGCTAATGGAATGTTGGCCTTTATTACAAAGGGAATTGAGTACAAGAGCAAGGAAATCCTCTTGCATTTGTACAGAGCCCTGGTGAGACCACACCTGGAGTATTGTGTACAGTTTTGGTCTCCATGGTTAAGGAAGGACATCCTGGCTGTAGAGGAAGTGCAGCGTAGATTCACGAGGTTAATTCCTGGGATGTCTGGACTGTCTTACGCAGAGAGGTTAGAGAGACTGGGCTTGTACACGCTGGAATTAAGGAGACTGAGAGGGGATCTGATTGAAACATATAAGATTATTAAGGGATTGGACAAGATAGAGGCGGGAAATATGTTCCAGATGCTGGGATAAGTCCAGTACCAGAGGGCATGGTTTGAGAATAAGGGGTAGGTTATTTAGGACAGAGATAAGGAAAAACTTCTCCCAGAGAGTTGTGGGGGTCTGGAATGCACTACCTCGGAAGGCAGTGGAGGCCAATTCTCTGGATGCTTTCAAGAAGGAGCTAGATAGGTATCTTATGGATAGGGGAATCAAAGGATATGGGGACAAGGCAGGTACCGGGTATTGATAATAGATGATCAGCCATGATCTCAAAATGGCGGTGCAGGCTCGAAGGGCCGAATGGTCTACTTCTGCACCTATTGTCTATATAGGTATTACTGCAGTGTCCTGAAACACGGGCCAGGCAAAAGGAAGAATGGAGAGTCGGGGGGGGGGGGGGGGGGAGGAAATGTTGGGAGAGATGTGCTTAGAGATAGGATCTTGTCGGAGATTGTGGAAGTCAAGGAGAGCGATGTGCTAAATGTGGAGGCTGGTGGACTGGGAGGCAAGGATGAGGGGAAAGCCACTACCAATAATAATAGTGACTTTCCCTTCTAGAACCAGGCAACCAAAAGATATAGGAGCAGAATTAGGCCATTTGGCTCATCGAGTCTGCTCCACAATTATATCAGTGGCTGATCCATTTCCCACTCAGCCTAATCTCCTGCCTCCTGTATCCCTTCATGCCCCTACTCAAGAATCCATCAGCCTCTGCCTTAAATATTCCCAGTGACTTTGCCTCCACAGTGGCAGTGAATTCCACAGATTCTCCACTCTGGCGAGGGAAATTCCTCCATCTCTGTTCTAAAAGGGCATCCTTCTGTTCTAAGGCTGTGCCCTCTGGTCCTAGACTCACCCCCTATGAGAAACAACCTCTCCACATCTACATTCAACATTTGATAGGTTTCAATGAGATTTCTCCCCTCTCCCCCACTCCCTTGTCTTCTGAATTCCAGTGAGTACAGGCCCGGAGCCATCAAACACTCTCGTAATGTAACCCTGTCTTTCCCATGTACCTCTGCTGAATCCTTTTCAATGCCAGCACAATACTCTGACCACTGCCTCAATATCACATACTTGCTTTTATATTCCAGTCCTTTAGAAATTGATGTGAACATTGCATCTGCTGTCTCGCCACCACTGACTCAAACCTGTAAGCCAGCCTTTAGGGAATTCCTGAGATGTCCTCCTTCGAAGAACGGATTTTCTTCCATCCCCATTTGTTGTACATCCACCCTCACCCAGGCTTCCGGCTGTCACAACAGGAATAACCTTCCACCCTGCATGCAGGACATTAGCTGCATCTTCTCTCTCCACCATTCAGGGCTGCGGCGGTCCCCCCAGGTGAAGCGACCCTTCAGAGAGTCACAGAAACTGGCCCTTCAGCCCATCCAGTCCATGCTGAACCATTTAAACTGCCTTCTCCCATCAACCTGCACCCGGACCACCAACCAAACTTCTCTTAAACGTTGAAATCGAAAAGGCACCCACCACTTGCTCAGGCAGTTCATTGCACTCCATAGTTTCCAGGATTATTCCTGTTTCCGGACGTTCAACAAAAGTTTAAATCTCTATTTATTTGGCAATAAAACATGGAATAGGGCCTTCTGACCCACTGAGGCTGGTCTGACCTCCTCGACGTTGCTGAGACCTGACGAAGATTGTGCCTTGTTGAGCACCTCCTGCAATATGATTTCCTGGTTGCCACCCATTTCAATTCTCATTCTGACGTGGCCCATGGTCCCCTCTACCGCCAAAATGAGGCCACACTCAGGTGGAGGAGCAACAACTCATTCCAGCTGAGTAGCCTCCAACCTGCCCGCATGAACTTTGATTTCTAAAATATCTGGTGATTGCTACCAGCTCCCATTCCCTCCTCAACTGTCATTTCTCCCACGGTCCATGGTCCTTTCCTACTACTTAGTCCTCACCCCTTCCACCTATTGCCTGCCACGATACTCGAAATTCAGCCTCACCAACATAAAATTATGTACAAACAACGTAAAATTCCACCTAATTCAAACGACTTCTATTATGCTTAAAGGCAGCCATAAAACAAAAAAAAACTCAATAGAACTTATTTTTTAAAAAAGTCGAACCTCCCAATGTGCAGGGAAAAGACAAATAGTGCAAACAATAAAAGTTCAGAACTGAAGCTCAAGGGAGTGAGTCCATGGGCACGGAACGAGTCATCCAGGAGCCCGTTAGCTGCAGACTGCAGCCTCAGTTCAGTGCAGAGACGAGTAAACCTGGCAGAGCAGTGAGTTGAACGCCAGATCAACTAATTGTTCATAAGTATACATCTCTCTTGAGAATTTAAATTCGAAGTTCAAATTAAAGTTTATTATCAAAGTACATGTATGTCACCATATTCAACAGCTGGAAGCTGTTAAACCTCAACAAGGAGGTTGAAAATATTAAAGCAAATAGTTTTTAAATAGCACTAAGTACTAATTCCGTGGTTTCAGAGGGTTTTTTTGGAGTTCGATTGTGAATGTCCCAACAGTTTAGGGACATTTGAAGACATTGGATTCTGGAATGGATGAGCGAATGATCTCCAGAGAGGGAGGAAGGAGAGTATTGTTAGGTTAGTAGCATTAAGGATTTGGATTAGCGTTATGTCACAGCATGCAGCGAAATGCCAACATGACCCAAGGATTCTGCTGAGGGCAGTCGGCCTCTGTCAAGGCCCATATCTCACTAAACTGACCTGGTCCACCTTTGGACTGTCGGAGGAAACTCACTCAGTCACTCTGAGACGTTACTAGCTCTTCACAGACAGCTGCCAGAATTGCACCCCGATTGCTTACGCTAACCACTGTTTTTTTATAAATTCCTGAGGGTGAAATTGGACTCTGGGGTAGATGGCCGATGCACAGGGTTACCTACAGACATCTTCATTGCATTGTTGAAACCCCTGCATTCTTGCAGACAGCAGGGGAGCGTACAACAGGGTATGGGAGCACTGGAGGCCTGTGGGCAGAGGAGCCCCTTTCCCTGCCCGGCAGTGTGGATCTGTGTACGGTGACCCTCACGAACCAGCACCTTTCGTCCTTTCCTGTCTGTGCCTGACTGTTCCCCAGTCCCATCCCCGTGCACCTGGACCGTACCCCTCCCATCCCCCTGAACCTGGACCGTACCCCTCCCATCCACGTACCTAACCAGTGTTGTGATCAGACCCCCATCCCCCTGAACCTGGACTGTACCCCTCCCATCCACGTACCTAACCAGTGTTGTGATCAGACCCCCATCCCCCTGAACCTGGACCGTACCCCTCCCATCCACGTACCTAACCAGTGTTGTGATCAGACCCCCATCCCCCTGAACCTGGACCGTACCCCTCCCATCCACGTACCTAACCAGTGTTGTGATCAGACCCCCATCCCCCTGAACCTGGACCGTACCCCTCCCATCCACGTACCTAACCAGTGTTGTGATCAGACCCCCATCCCCCTGAACCTGGACCGTACCCCTCCCATCCACGTACCTAACCAGTGTTGTGATCAGACCCCCAACCCCCTGAACCTGGACCGTACCCCTCCCATCCACGTACCTAACCAAACTGTCGTGATCAGACCCCCATCCCCCTGAACCTGGACCGTACCCCTCCCATCCACGTACCTAACCAGTGTTGTGATCAGACCCCCATCCCCCTGAACCTGGACCGTACCCCTCCCATCCACGTACCTAACCAGTGTTGTGATCAGACCCCCAACCCCCTGAACCTGGACCGTACCCCTCCCATCCACGTACCTAACCAGTGTTGTGATCAGACCCCCATCCCCCTGAACCTGGACCGTACCCCTCCCATCCACGTACCTAACCAGTGTTGTGATCAGACCCCATCCCCCTGAACCTGGACCGTACCCCTCCCATCCACGTACCTAACCAGTGTTGTGATCAGACCCCCAACCCCCTGAACCTGGACCGTACCCCTCCCATCCACGTACCTAACCAGTGTTGTGATCAGACCCCCATCCCCCTGAACCTGGACCATACCCGTCCCATCCACGTACCTAGCCAGTGTTGTGATCAGACCCCCATCCCCCTGCACCTGGACCGTACCCCTCCCATCCACGTACCTAACCAGTGTTGTGATCAGACCCCCATCCCCCTGAACCTGGACCATACCCGTCCCATCCACGTACCTAACCAGTGTTGTGATCAGACCCCCATCCCCCTGCACCTGGACCGTACCCCTCCCATCCACGTACCTAGCCAGTGTTGTGATCAGACCCCCATCCCCCTGAACCTGGACCGTACCCCTCCCATCCACGTACCTAACCAAACTGTCGTGATCAGACCCCCATCCTCCTGGCAGCTGGTTCCACTCTCCTCACCAGAGTGCTTTCCCCTCATGTTCCCCTACCATCTCCTCACCCGGCCTCAGTAGAAAAAGTCTACTTGCATTTACCCCAGCTATATCCCTCATGATTTCGTATACCTCTCAATTCTCCCACGTTCCAGGGAATAAAGTCCTATTCAATCTTTCCTTATCATTCAGATCCTCAGGTCCCAGCAATATCCGTGTGAATTATTTCTACACCCTTACAGAATTATTGGCGTTTTTCCAGTAGGCAGGTGAGCAAGACTGCATACAATACTCCAAGTTAGCCTTACATCGTCAACATCCCAACGGGCCACGGTGTCGAAACTCCTTCACTGTGCTACTCCGTCTATCTGTGATGCCAGTATTCCCGGATCCCTCTTTTCAGTGCCCTGCCCGGGACCGTGGCGCTCTGCATCCCGACCGCTGCCAACGCCCCCTCTACGGAATCTCGGCAGTAAATTGGCCAGCATTGTCCAACATGTCCGGGCCCCTCCTTGTGCCTGTTTTCGGACTCGCATGTCCTCCCGCAGCCGCCGAGGATGAGCGAGAGTTACAGCGAGGGAAAGCGGGGTCGGTGCCTCGGGTTAGCTGCGGACGGAGTGGAATGACGGGCTGCATGGCCTGGGGTTCACCGGCTAGCGGGGAGACGGTGATTCAGGCAGAACGGCGCCGGAATCGGGAGCGACTCGACGGGCCGAGCAGCGGCTGTGGGAGGAAAGGAACTGCCGACATTTCGGGTCGAAACCCTTCACCGGGACAATTCCCCCGCCCCGTCCGCGATGTGCTACTCGCCCCACTGAGTTACAGAACAGCACAGGCCCCTCGGCCCATCTAGTGTCGGTGCCCACCCAGATTGTACCAAGTTCCCACGTCTGGTCCATATCTCTCCATGTACCTATCCAGGAGCCTCCTAAATGATCCCAATTCCATGCACTCCCCACCCTCTGGGTGATGAAAGCTCGGTTTGGTCCATCCCTCTCACTTAGGAATCAGGTTTACGATCACCAGCAAACTCGCAAAACGTAATACAAACTTAATTACAGCGAATATTTATTTCAAAAAGCTAAATTAAACAAGTATTACAAAAAGTCGTGAGGTAGTGTTCATGGGTTCGATGTCCATTCAGAAATCTGATGGCAGAGGGGCAGAAGGTGTTCCTGAATCATGGAGTGTGTGCCTCCTTCCTGGCGGTCAATGTTCTGTTTGATGCGGGTCCCTAACGGTGGAGGCGGCCAGTGACCGTGATGGAGTCTGCTGTTTACTACTTTCCGCAGCTTATTCTGATCGTGCCCAGTGCCCCGCACACTATTATACCCCATGGATTTGGGCTCCCCCTCCCTGGGGAAAAGGCGGACCACTTTATCGATCAGCAAACACGAGGAAATCTGCAGACGCGGGAAATTCAAGCAACGCACACAAGATGCTGGTGCAACACAGCAGGCCAGGCAGCATCTATAGGGAGAAGCGCTGTCGACGTTTCGGGCCGAGACCCTTCATCAGGACAGACAACACACACAAAATGCTGGTGCAACACAGCAGGCCAGGCAGCGTCTATAGGGAGAAGCGCTGTCGACGTTTCGGGCGCTTCTTATAGATGCTGCCTGACCTGCCGTGTTCCACCAGCAGTTTGTGTGTGCCAACTCGCCTAATTTTAAAAGTTTCTATAACATCGCCCCTCCTCTGACGTTCCAAGGAAGGTAGCCGCTACCTGATCTTCCTCCCCCTAAAACTCAGGCCCTCGTGTCCGGGAAAGATGCTCGTAAATCTTCTCCGCGCTCTTTCCACTTTAACTACGTCCTTCTTTGGAGAGGGTGACGGGAACCAGACACAGCACACCAAGTGCAACTGGAAGCAGTGGCTGCCAGATATCGCCCCCTCCCCTGGGGGGTGGTGGAGAGGTGGGGGTTGGTGCTCGCTAGCAAAGTGGGCATCTCGGGAATTACAGGTTTAATTTGAGGAATGAATTAATTATTGCATGCATCTCCTGTGTCTCATAATTAATTACAATAATAAAGTGATCATCTCATATCTTGCCAACTCACCTGTTGAACTCTAGATTATTTTCTGAACAGGGAGCAAATTCAGAAATCAGAGGCGCACAGGGCCTTGAATCCCGAAAACAAAAGGTCTCGGCCCGAAACGTCGACAGTTTGTTTACTTCCATGGATGCTGCCTGCCCGACTCGCTGAGTTTCCTCACTGTGCGTCGGGAGTCCCTAAGTGTTGAATTGTAGGCTGAATCAATGGTAAGGAAGACAAATGCGATGTTAGCGTTCATTTGAGAGGAGTAGGGTGGAGTCAGACTGCACTTGGAGCATTGTGACCCCCTCATCTAAGACAGGATGTGCTGTCTTTGGAGAGGGTTCAGAGGAGATTCACGAGAATGATTACAGATGGCTCTGACCTTCACCGCAGTTCAGAAGAATGGGCAGAAAGTCTCATTGAGACGTATTGAATAAGGCCCAGATGGAGTGGACATGGAGACTATGTTTCCTGGAGTGGGTGAGTCTCGGACCAGATAGAGGGTCATCCATTTAGAACGGAGATGAGGAGGAGTTTCTTTAGCAGAGGGTGGTGAATCTGAAGTTTATTGTAAAAGACATTTGGGTGTATTTAAGGCGGAGTTTTACAGGTCATTGGTTAAAGCAGGGTGTTAACGGAAAGGGCAAGAGAATGGGCTGAGAGGTATCTGTCATAGGTGATGGACCGAACGGCCGGTGCAGGTGGCGCTGCTGCGCCTGCGTGTCGCTGACGCTTTGACCCCGCGACAGGCGGCGCGCGTGCGTGCGGTGCGGTGCGGTGCGGTGCGCCGGGCCGGGCTGCGGGAGGGTCGCGGCAGCGCTGCAATGCGGGTTTGTCCGCCCTCCTGGCTGCGCTCCGTTCACCATGCTGGGGCGTTGTGCTGCGGCATTCTGCCGGCTCTTTCCTCCAGGTTGGTCTTGCGTGTGTCGGCGTTTCTGATGACGTGGATTTATTCCGGGTTGTTCCGCTCGGAACGGTGGGAGCCGGGAAGGAAGGAAGGAGCGCTGTGGAGCAGGTGGGAGGACGAGAGTGCGGCTGTCCCTCCCGAACGGCGGGGGGCGCTGTGGAGCAGGTGGGAGGACGAGAGTGCGGCTGTCCCTCCCGAACGGCGGGGGGCGCTGTGGAGCAGGTGGGAGGACGAGAGTGCGGCTGTCCCTCCCGAACGGCGGGGGGCGCTGTGGAGCAGGTGGGCGGACGAGAGTGCGGCTGTCCCTCCCGAACGGCGGGGGGCGCTGTGGAGCAGGTGGGAGGACGAGAGTGCGGCTGTTCCTCCCGAACGGCGGGGGGCGCTGTGGAGCAGGTGGGCGGACGAGAGTGCGGCTGTCCCTCCCGAACGGCGGGGGGCGCTGTGGAGCAGGTGGGAGGACGAGAGTGCGGCTGTCCCTCCCGAACGGCGGGGGGCGCTGTGGAGCAGGTGGGAGGACGAGAGTGCGGCTGTCCCTCCGCAAGGCGGGGAGCGCTGGTGCGGCGTGGCCTGGGGAGAGGACGGGACGGGACGGGACGGGGCGTGGCGGAGCGGAGGCCGCCCGACACAAAGCAGCCAGAGCGTCGGCATAAGAGGGGAACATGACGGCGGCCGAGGAGAGCAACAACGCGCAGCGTATTGAGGAGACCGCGACCCAGAGGTCGACAGGTAGCTGTGGGGTGACTGGGGTGCCGGATGGGTGTGAAGAGGGAATGAGGCCTGAGGGACGAGGATGCGACCTGTGCAGGGCAGCGAGGGGAGCCGCGGGCTGAAAGGTGGGAAAAGTTTGGCTAGTGCTCCGCAGTTCAGAAACTGTGGGACGAGCAGCCAGCGGGAGGGGTTTAGAAATAGGTGTATGGATGTGGTCCCAAGTGCCAGTAGATGGCCCTGGGCAGAAGGCTAGGTCAGCATGGTGGGCCAAAGGGCCTGTTTTTGTGCTGTCGTTAAGTTCCCTATCGGGATAGCAGGCACAATGGGCCAAATGGCCTACTATTTCGTGTGGTGTCTTCTGCTCTGTCATTTCCTACTTCACTTTGTTGGGGACATAACAGTGAGAGCTCTGCTGAGTCTATCAAAAATAGGAAACATGCAATTACTTTGCCCCCACCAGGTTGTTGAGTAACAGAAATGCAGAGTCTGGTTTTGTATAATAATATTAAATACTTTATTGATCCTAAGTGGGAAATTATCCTGTTACAGCAGCAACATTTAAAACACAGTAATAATAAATATAATATTTAAAATGTACATAATAAACAATAACAATGCAGTACTGTATGAAATAACTGAATGGCCGCGTACATCTTAAAATTTATCTTTACGGCAGCAGTATAATGTAATATAAATAGAGAAACAAAACTGAATTACTCTTAAGTATTTGTCAAAGTGGTGAGGTCCTGTTCAGTGTCTGTTTAGAAAATAAATGGCAGAGGGGAAGGATGAATTGTTGAGTGTGTTCCTTCAGGTTTGGGTGCCCCCTTCCTGAAGGTGACAATGAAAAGAGTGATCAGGGTCCTTAATGCCTGGACTGACACCTTACTGCCCTACTGTCCTGTTTATTATTTATTGTAATGCCTGCACTGTTTTGTACACTTTATGCAGTCCTGGGTAGGTCTGTAGCCTAGTGTAGTTGTTGTGTGTTTTTTTTCTGTTTTTTTTACATAGTTCAATCTAGTTTTTGTACTGTGTCATGTAACACCACGGTCCTGAAAAACGTTCCCTCATTTTTACTGTGTACTGTACCAGCAGTTATGGTTGAAATGACAATAAGAGTAACTTGACTTGACATCCTTCCACATCCACTCTATCGAGGCCTTTTACCATTCAAGAGGTTTCACTGAACTCATATGAGTACAGGCCCAGACTCCCAGTTCCCTTTGCTCAGAATTTTGAATTTTCCTTCCTTTTAGAAAACACTGAACCCTTTTATTTCTTCTACCAAAGTGCATGGCTGTACACTTTCCAGCACTGTACTCCATCTGCCATTTCTTTGCCCTTTCTCCTAATCTGTGCGAGTTCTTCTGTAGCCTTTCTGCTTCCTCAATGGAGAATTGACTGTTCGAATGCAAACCTGGCTTGTTCACAGGGTAGTGGTGGTAGGGACGTATTGGAGCTGGAAGTCCGTCAATAGTGGTGTTCCGCAGGGATCCCGGTGTTTGTGATTTACATAAATGCCTTGGATGAAAGAGTAGATGGGTGGCTTAGCAAGTTTACAGATGACACAAAGATTGGTGAAGTTGTGGATAGTGCAGACGACTGGCAAAAAGCAGAGAGTGGAATGGAGTTTTAGCTCAGCTAAATGAGAAGTGTTGCATTTGGGGAGATCAAATGTGAAGAGACACTGCACTGTCAGTGGCACGGACCTGAAGTACTGGGGAGCGGGGCAATCTTGTCAAGGTTTCAGGTGATGTGCAGAATCTCTGTCGACTCCAAAGTTGTGCTCTCTCCATAATTGCACTTGCGTGCTGGGTCCAGGACAAGTCCTCCAAAATAATGACACGGGAGTTTGAAGCTGCTGACCCCTCTCCACCTCTGATTTTCCAATGAGGACTGGCTCAAAGACCCCTGTTTTCATTCTACTCAAGTTTAATTAGCTAGGTCTTGCTGGCATTGAGTAAAGGGCTGAATCGCAAACAAGAGGAGATGTGCAGGTGCTGGAATTCTAAGCAACACACACACACAATGCTGGAGGAGCTGAGCATCGATGGAGAAGAGTAGAGTTGAGGGTTCAAGCTGAGACTTCTCATCAGGACTGGAGAAGAGAAGGTGATGAGAGAGGAGGAAGAACCACAGGGTGAAGCTGGGTGGTGTGAAGTAAAGAGCTGGGAAGTTGATTAGTGAAAGAGATACAGGGCTGGAGAAGGGGGGATCTGATAGGATGTCATTGACGAACTATGGCATTGGAGCTACACTCAGGCTCCCAATTAAGCATATGGGGGGTATATGGAGATCACGGAGGAGTTGCTGTTGCCAGGATCCAATTGCACAAAGGCTACACAAAAAAACACAGGCTCTTTGGCCCATCTGGTGGAGAGGTTTAGAAGGGAGCCAAACAGTGAGTAATTTGACAAGTGTATGAAATGAGCTGACAGGAAGTGGTCGTAGTAGGCATGTAAATTACGTTTAGAAGACAGGGACGTGGGCCACTTGCAGCTAAGTGGGACTACAGTGAAGACACAAGCCTTCACATGGTCCCATCACACCCCGCAGTTAGATACAGGAGTTCTGGTGTTATGTTGAAGTTTTAAAGGCCTAATTTGGAGTGTTGTGACCGACAGGAAGGTTATCAATCAATAAGGTTGAAAGAGCAGAGGGATGTTGCTGGGACTTGAGAACCTGAGTTAGAGGAAATCAAACCTGACAGACAGAAAACAAGCCCTTCAGCTCATCTGGTCTGAACCAACCCATTAAACTGCCAAGTCCCAGACCATAGCCCCCGCTCCTCCCATCTATGTAGCTGTCCAAATTTCTCCCATGTTGAAATCAAACCCGCATCCACCGTTTGTGCTCGCAGCTCGTTCCCACCCTCTAGGTGAAGAGATTCCCCCTTACTTTTCACCCTTAACCCATGACCTCTAGTTATAGCCCCACCCAGCCTCAGTGTAAAAAGCCTGCTTCCATTTACCCTAACTCTACCCCTTATAATTTTGTATACCTGTATCAAATCTTCTATGTTCTAGGAAATAAAGTTCTAACCTATTCAGTCTGTCCCTGTAACACAGGTCCTCAAGTTCCAGCAGCATCCTTGTAGATTCTCTCTGCACTCTTTCAACATTATTTACATCTTCCCTGTAGGTTGGTGACCAAAACTGCTCACAATACTCCAAATTAGGCCTCACCAACGTCTTGTACAACTTCAACGTAACATTCCCATCTCCTGTGCTCTATACATTGATTTAAGAAGGTTAGTGTGCCAAGAGCATTCCTTATGGCCCTCTCTACCCCTGACCCCGATCCCTTTGTCCAGCCGCACTCCTCGCTGCTCAAGGCCTACCCTGGATGGCCCTTCCAAAGAGCCTCTTGTCTGCGTTAAGTTCAGTCTAGCGCTTTTCCGAGCAACGCACACAAAACGCTGGAGCAACTCAGCAGGCCAGAAAAGAGTACAGTTGATGTTTTGGGTCAAAACCCTTCGGCAGGAATGGCAGTGACAATTTTCAGCCCATTTTTCCAGCTGGTCCAGATCCTGTTGTAAGCTTTGACGGTTTTCCTCGCTGTCCACTGCATCTACAATCTTGGTATCATCCACCAATCTACTAATCCAATTAACCACATTATTATCCTAATCATCGATTCACCCTTGTAGTAATGATCAGTGAGGCACAGAGGATCTGTATTTACCGACAAGTAACTTACTGTCTCAACTAAAAAGCACGTGTGTTCACAAACTAACTACCTGTGAGCATCCCGCTAGAGTCCCTGACCCTCCGTGAACAGTCAATGGAGAGGGAAGATATTACCCAGGAAATGTCTATGCTAGCCAGGCGTTCCTCATGGTCCCGATCTCCACGTGCCCAGGGGTCCTCCTTATCCGCGATGGCTGGTCTCTGGTTGTTGGAGAGTTATCGGCCCTGTGTATTCGGAGCTGCTGACTTTCTCATCAATTGAACTGGTGGATCTCCATCCCATTGGCTGAAGGTCACCTGACCTACCTGGGTCACCTTCTTACTGGTCAGTGTACAGGGCTAGAGCCCATATCGTTTCATGGTTCTGGTTGTGTGTTTGTGTCTTTACACTGACTGGTCCAAACCAGTTAAATGAGGCAACCCAGTGAGAGCCTAATGAGATTACAGGTTGCTTTTTGGGTTGGTCTGGCATTTTACATAGTAAGTAGCTATTCATCAGAGAATGGTCTCAGGTTTAGCATTACCTGAAGCTCCTTGCGGTCAGTTGCTCTGATGAGATTATGCCCTGGGCAAGAATCAGCTCAAAGTACATGAGATGGGTGGGGATACAAAGACAACTGGTTTGTCTATTTGCCCTGTCCTTGATTTGTCAGATCCACTCCTTGCATGCTGTAGTTTCCTCTGGCTAACATCTGCCTTCTCTTGATCCAGAGAGACTTATCCTCTTCTCACTCAGAGCCCCAGTAGGTGTGTAACACTTGCATCCTATAAATAATTTAACATATACTTTATACTGACAATCCTCTGCTGTTTCATGAAAGCATTATTCTCAATTTTTGTCCTGCTTGAAGGGTTTCGGCCCAAAACGCCGACTGCGCTTTTTTTCCAGCATTTTGTGTGTGATCTGAGATTTTTTTTTCATTATTTCAGCCTTTCAGCTTCTCAGTTGATATACATTGAGCGATACAATGATCAGGGTGCGTAAAGTTAGTATTACAGCAGCGTGTGATGCTATTCTCACCCACACATGAATTTCACCATTCGTTCCCCAATCCCAAAAGCCCCGGTCGCTCTCCCTCACTAGCATGTGTTTTAATAACTGCGTTGTGCCTGGCCCTTTGATGGGTTATCTCCCGTCCGCCACAGCACGTGTCCAGAGGAATGGGTGGCCACTCCATCCCACAGATGTTCATCTGTATCAGTGCGTTGGATCTTGAAGTTCTCCTTCACTACTGCGTCTCCTGCTGGCCGAGGCGAAGTTCATCCTCCAGTGGTCAGATCGAAAGTCACGTTCCCGATGCTGACATTGTGACTTCCCAAAGGGCATTGCTTCCATTCCTTGGTGTAACTTGTGGCCCCTGTTGCTGTAAAATATGTCTGTCCCACCAATGCATATTGTAAGAAAGGCTGGTTATTCACAGGTAAAATAGACAATGAACAATTTTCATAAGTACTGAAACCACAATTTCTACATTGCTGCTTTGTAATTTCTTCTGGACAAGACTAGTGGACTCATTGATAAATCTATCCCTTTCTAAGTAGCATTCATAACAATTACATGTGTTGGTGGGTTGCGTAAGGATATCCATGTATTCTCATGATACTTTCCAACTTTGGGAACCCTTTTGGTTGAATTATTTCCATGTCGGGGAATGTGGATTACTGCTCTGACATAGAAGCTTTACCCAGTACTCTGGTTATTGTGAAGCCTGTAATATGACACATTGCGACCCTTTCTCCAACCCATTCTGTTAGCTGCTCATCTGGGACCCAGTATGGTAGTTGATGTGCATCAAGTTGTAATAAATTAGTGCCAGTCATGGTAAGCAAACAGCTAGCATATGTAGCACTGATCTCAGTTTTATGCATTTCCTCAGACATGAGGTCCATGTGGTCAATAATCAGATTTGTTGTATCTTGAAGAGGTTTCAGAAATTTAACTGCATCCAGAGTTACCTGGGGTGCATCTGGGCCAGTCCGATTGTACCTGATCTTGATGATTTTATCCAGTAATGTCCTTTATACGGAGGGACCGTAGCTGGGTTTCTAAATCTGCTATATCTAGGGTGTTGACTGGTGCTACCCCTGATGCATAACCTGTCCCACTAACTCCAATGGTTCTCTTTTCCTTCTACTTTTAACAGGCTCACTCCTGCTTAGTTGTCTCCCAAGAAGGTGAGCAAATAATCATTCTGTTGTAGGTGAGCACCATTCGGGGACTGTTATTTCAGTTAGATTAAAGACTACCTGCACGTGCTGGTACCCTGGTACCAAAGTGACAAATTCCCCTGCATGTTCTAACACTAATCCTACCCTGTTTGTATTACACTAGGCTCTGCTGTCATTTCAGTTACCTAAGGTTATGGAGTAGTGATTTTCCGAATAATTTTGAAAGCCTGGAAAGGGGCTGGGCCCTGACAAAAACTTTTCCCCACGCTTTAGTACTCTCCCTGTGTTCCACATTCCTCTTTTTGAGAAACATTTGGGGTGACCACCCAGCCAGTTTACCTCTGGTATAGATCACTGCCCCACTCAATGAGTGTGATCGCGCAGAACTCTAACCTCACCACGGTCATCATCACCTGAAGTCTGTTCAAGTAGCTTCATCTGCTAAATCAATATTCATCTTCCTCCGCTTTTACAGATCCAAAAGCACATACTATTCCTCGCTGTGCAGCGTCGGTCCTGCAGCTTGTGAATCTGCTTTAAACAGATCGCCAGTGTTACTCTTCCTCTCCTGTGCTGATTTCTGAATCACAGTCATAGCCGTCTTTAAATCGCTGCACTGTCTCCTAAATCCTTCCCCTTCATCCTTCGCTAGTTCGGTTGCTTCACTTTTCGCTTTAAGTAATTTCTCACAATGCGACTGAAACTGGTTCATAAGCATCAAGTCCATGCCTCTCCGACCCTGTAAATCAGCAACCCTTTCTCTAAAGGTTTCTACCTCCTTTTGGAGCCCTTTGAGTTCTCCTTCCAACCTCTCTCGCTCGGCGTCTGCGTTATGCAGACGTTCTAGGAGTTCCTGTTGTAACCCCTCTCGCTCGGCATCTGCGTTATGCAGACGTTCTAGGAGTTCCTGTTGTAACCTCTCTCACTCGGCGTCTGCGTTATGCTGATATTTTAGGAGTTCCTGTTGTAACCTCACTCGCTCGGCGTCTGCGTTATGCAGACATTCATTTTCTGTTTTTAATCTGCTGTTCTGCCTTGACATTCTGTCACAATTCTCTCAAATCAAGTAAACCCAACTGTAATTGTTTAAACTTCCTGCTCGACAGTTTCCACTGGGTGGTTTTCCACAGAGTTTTCCCTCCCCCGCCAGAGTGACCGGCAAGCTCCCCATATTGCGGCCACTTCCCCAACACCGATATCTGGAGGTATCCCCTCAAATCACAATCCTTCGGACTTGCAGAATTTCCTGACTTCTTCATCCTGGGTGAGTAGATCTCTCAGTACCTCACCCACGTGCTCCGACTCGTCTCTCACTGAGCCCCACCAGGAACACCAATTCTGTTACACAAATCACCCCTTGTAGTAATGATCAGTGAGGCACAGAGGATCTGTATTTACCGACAAGTAACTTACTGTCGCAACTAAAAAGCACGTGTGTTCACAAACTAACTACCTGTGAGCATCCCGCTAGAGTCCCTGACCCTCCGTGAACAGTCAATGAAGAGGGAAGATATTACCCAGGAAATGTCTACGCTAGCCAGGCGTTCCTCGTGGTCCCGATCTCCACGTGCCCAGGGGTCCTCCTTATCCGCGATGGCTGGTCTCTGGTTGTTGGAGAGTTATCGGCCCTGTGTATTCGGAGCTGCTGACTTTCTCATCAATTGAACTGGTGGATCTCCATCCCATTGGCTGAAGGTCACCTGACCTACCTGGGCCACCTTCTTACTGGTCAGTGTACAGGGCTAGAGCCTACATCGTTTCATGGTTCTGCCCACCCCAGCCTCGTGTGTTTGTGTCCTTCAACACTGACTGGTCCAACCCAGTTGAATGAAGCAGAGTCTAATGAGATTACAGATTGCTGCTTTGGTAGGCAGCTACTCCTCTGAGAGTGGTGTCCGGTTCAGCGGGCCATCAGTAATAATCTTTCAAAAATGATCGGACTCTGGTGCCAGAGCACTGGGAAATTTAAGTGTGACTCCAGTTTTTAAGGAAGGAGGAAGGCGGCAGAAAGGAAATTATGGACCAGTTAGCCTGCCTCAGTTTTCAGGAAGATCTTGGAGATAATTATTACAGATGAGGTGATTGAGTACTTGGTGACACAGGAAAAGATAGCACAAAGTCAGCATGGTTTTTTTCAGGGAAAATCTTTTGTGACGAACTTGTTAGAATTCTTTGAGGAGATTAGTAGTAGGATAGATAAAGGGGATGCAGTGGATGTTGTATATTTGGACTTTCAGAAGGCCTCTGACAAGGCGCCACATATGAGTCTGCTTATGAAGTTAAGAGTCCCTGGTATTACGGGGAAGTTACTGGCATGGTTAGAGCATTGGCTGATTGGTAGGAGGCAGCGAGTGAGAATACAAGGATCCTTTTCTGGTTGGCTGCCAGTGACCAGTGGTGTTCCACAGAGGTCAGTGCTAGGATGACTTTTTATGATATATATCCTCTATCCTGATCAAAAAGGCACAACAGTACCTTTATTTCCTGTGGAGCATCAAAAAAGATCACCTCTGTCCCAGGATACTGACGGACTTTTACCGCTGTACCATTGAGAGCAAACTCACCAACTGCATCTCGGTGTGGTATGGCAACTGTCCCATATCGGACCACAAGGCACTCCAGCGTGTGCTGAAAACTGCCCAGCAGATTATCTGCCCACCCAATTGCCCATCATTGAGAACATTCACCATAAACGCTGCCTGGGCAGGGCGGGAAGCATTATCAAGGATGAATCTCACCCTAACCATGGACTTTTTACTCTCGTCCCATCCGGTAGGTGCTACAGGAGCCCCCGCTCCCGTACCAGCAGGCTCAGGAAGAGCTTCTTCCCTCAGGCCGTGACCCTGCTGAACCTCACATCACAGTGTTAAACAGTTTTGCACCCACATTGTACTGTCAATTTATATTTGTGTGCTGTAGCACTTTTTATAACGCTATTGTTTGCATTTCCGGTTAGATGCTAACCGCATTTCATTGGCTTTGTATCTGTACTCAGCACAATAAAGTTAAATCTTATCTAAAAATAAATAAATATTTTTTAGATATATATGAGATGATGGAGTAGATAGCTTTGTTGTCAAGTTTGCAGATGATACCAAGATTGGTGGAGGGGCAGGTAGTGTTGAGGAAACGGGTATACTACAAAAGGACTTAGGAGAACAGCCGAGAAGGTGGTAAATGTAGCGCAGTGTTAGAAAATGCATGGTCATGCACTTTGGTAGAAGAAATAAACATGCGAGCGATTTTCTAAATGGGGAGAAAATACAAAAATCTGAGATGCAAGAGGACCTGGGAGTCCTTGTGCAAAACACCCAACTGTTAACTTGCAGTTTGAGTCTGTGGTGAGGAAGGGAAATGCAATGTTAGCATTCATTTCAAGAGGCCTAGAGTACAAGAGCTGGGATTTATGTTGCATTGAAGAGGCCTCACCTCGAGTATTGTGAACAGTTCTGGATTCCACATCAAAGAAGAGATGTGCTGGCATTGGAGAGGGTGCAGAGGAGGTTCACAAGGATGATTCTGGGAATGTTTGATAACTCTGGGTCTGAACTCACTGGAATTTAGAAAGATGAGGGGGGGATTTCATCAAAACCTTTTGAATGTTGAAAGACCCAGACAAGAGTAGATGTGGAAGGTATGTTTCCCATGGTGGGGGAGTCTAGGAGAAGAGGGCACAGTGTCAGGATAGAGGGGTGTCCATTTAAAACACAGATGTGGAGAAATATCTTTAGCCAGAGGGTGGTGAATCTGTGGAATTTATTACCACTGGCAATTGTGGAGGCCAGGTCATTATTTAAGACAGAGGCTGATGGATTCTTGATTGGAAGGTTACGGGGAGTGGGGATGAGGAGGGGGGAAAGGATCAGACATGAATGGCGGAGCAGACTCGATGGGCCAAATGTCCTGATTCAGCTCCTATGTATTGTGGTCTCTTACAGAATTGCCTTTTGCCTCATGGGCTCAACCACAAACTGCTATAAAAAGCCATTTCACAAACATTGTACAAGTTCCCTTTTTTGGAATCCACCACCAACCTGATTTTCCCAGTCTAACCTACATATTGAAATCCCCCATGATGTTACCCTTCTGACGTGTTCCTGCTGAAATTTGTAGCCCTGTCCTGGCTACTGTTCAGAAGCCTGTACTGTATGTTTATAAATAACTCCAATCACGGTTTTTCCACACATGCACTTTCTTAACTCTACCCACAAGAATTCTACATCTTCTGATCTCGAGTCACTTCTTTCTAAGTTAGAGATCCTGCCATTCTCTAAAGTTCTACAAGATCATCTACCTTATTCTGTATACCGTAGGTGTCAAACTCAAGGCCCACGGGCCGGATATGGCCCGCGAGATCATTTTAGATAGATCTATTATTTTAATTATTAATGGCCCGGCAATATGAAGCCTATGATTGTAAGTTAATACCAATCATAAAAATAATGCTTGCTCAGCAGTCTTCTTCATAAGAAACGGAATTTGGGAAGTGAAACACTTTGTAGTTATAGCAGAGACTGAGACACATGAGAACAGGCTGAAAAAACGGAGGCAATGAAAGCTGCGTTCGCACGCGCCCGACTGATCCGGCCCGCATGAAGCTGCATTTTGCCCAATCCGGCCCGTGACCTAAAATGAGTTTGACACCCCTGCCATATACAGTCGGCCCTCCGTATCAGCGGGTTCTGCGTGCGCGGATTCAACTAACCGCGGATCAGGAAAACCCGGAAGTTCTCTCTCCAGCACTCGTTGCTCGAGCATGTACAGACTATTTTTTCCTAAGCAATACAGTATAGCAACTATTTACATAGCATTTACATTGTATTAGGTATTACAAGTAATCTAGAAATGACTTAAAAGTACAGGCTGTCCCCGGCTTACGAACGAGTTCCGTTTCTGAGTCCGTCTTTAAGTCGGATTTGAAGTTGGAACGGGTACATCCGGTATAATTTAGCAACAGTCAAAAGTTTTTTTTTAGTATATAGTACATATTTTACCTTTCTATGCATATAAAACACTTAAGAACATACGTATTTGAATAATTAAACCACTGCATTGCTTAGTAATAATTGTAGCTTTTATTGGGGCAGGGCTCCATTAAAATTGTTCCGATCGTTGACCGACTAGCCTAACGCTTTTCCAATGACCGATGGCGTTTCACCGCTTTATTACTTCCACCTTATTTTCAATCGTGATGGTGATTATTTTCACAATTATTATTGTGGATACAGAGCTGCACCACCGGGTCCTAATGCCCACCGCACTGGTGGTTAAAGAAAGTCTGTGTTCCGCTGGGACCTAAACAGCCAGGTTAAATAAGGGACTTGAACATCCACGTTTTTTGGTATCCACGGGGGGGGGGGGGGGGGGGGGTCTCAGAACCAATCCCCCGCAGATAAGGAGGGCTGACTGGACTGCATGCATTCAAGTATTACACCTTCAGTCCTGTATTCATTACCTTTTTCAATCTTGTCCCCCTTTTACATTAGAACTCATCCCACTGACTGTAATTTTGCCCTATTATCTGTCTGTTCTTCCTGTCACTCACTACCCACTGCCTCTGCTTGCAAACCAACGACCCTTTTCTCATCCCTGTTGCTCTGGTTCCCATCCCCTCTCTTCCCCCCCCACCCCCGCCAAATTAGTTGAAACTCTCCCCAGCAGCTCCAGCAAACCTGCCTTGGTTCCCCTTGGGTTTAGGTGTAACCAGTCCCTTTTTGTACAGGCCATACATTGCAGAAGACGTCCCAGTCATCCCCTGCTGCCTGCACCAGTGTCTCTGCCACGTCATCCTGTTCTTACCCTTGCATGCTGCACGGGCAGAAATCCCGATATTACTACCCTGGGGCTCCTGCTTTTCAGCTTACTGCCTAACTCCCTATATTCCCTCTTCAGTCCCTTTTCCTATCGATGTATGTACCGAGACCTCTGGCTGCTCACCCTTGCCCTTTAGAATGCTGTGAACCCAATCTGAGATGTCCCTGGGATGCGCCACACCATCCGGGGTGCACTGCAACAGCAGAAAGGGAGCGGAAGAATCTTGCCCATTTCCTTTCCCGCTCCTGACAGTCAGCCCAGGGGTGATGAGCTCCTACTGAGCACCTCCTCAGTTTCCACTGTAAGCCGGAAGTCATCGAGCTGCAGCTCCAGTTCCTTAACGCATTCAATCAGGAGTAGCGGATGTGGCTGGAGGTCTCCCAGAATTCCCACATCTCACACAAGGAGCACAACACAGCCCCTAGAGTCATTCTCACTGCAGCCGAAGAATGAAGAAAATTACTAGATACATAGCTCGCCAAGGCCTCCCCACTCTAACACCGCTCCACTTGCCCCTGCCTTTTTATTTGCCCTTGTGTGAGGCCTCCTGTGCTGCCAAACAAATCCAGAATCCTGCGAAAGCTCGGTTTTTAAATCCCTTGCTCGCCAACCTGTGGGACACAGGCAGAAGAGAATGAAACACATCCAGATTGCTGGAGGAACTCAGCAGGTCAGGCAGCATCTATAGAATGAATGAACAGTGGAGAGAGACCCTGCTTCGTTTCCGTTCAGTCGGGAATGGTGTGGGAGGAAGGATTAACTGGAATCCCATTCACATTTTGAGAACATAGAAGAATATTTTGGGAGCCAGGCAGGGATTAAGTTTCTCCCCTGTCTGAGTTGGTCGTGGAACAGGGCTCAGGGACACGTGAGATGGGGGGGTGGGGAATGTTTCAGTAGGTGGGTTTGTGGTCCCTGTGTGGAGCCCCCCCCCGTCTGATACAGCGTCTGTTCTGCCCCCCACAGTGAACGATAGGCTGAAGTACTCGTGCCTGGTGGTGCTGGTGATTCAGAACGCTTCTGTCATCCTCTGTATCCGTTATGTACGCACCGTGCCAGGCGACCGTTTCTTCACCACCTCTGCCGTGGTGGCCGTTGAAGTCCTCAAGCTGCTCACCTGCCTGCTGCTGTTACTGTTCCAGAAGAGAGGTCAGTACTGTCTCTCACACCCTCCCCTATCACCCACAGCGAGATCCACTCTGTCTGCTGTTCCAGAGGAAAAGGGTCACTTCTGTCTCTCACACACCCTCCCCTATCACCCACAATGAGATCCACTCCGTCTGCTGTTCCAGAGGAGAGGTCAGTACTGTCTCTCACACCCTCCCCTATCACCCACAATGAGATCCACTCCGTCTGCTGTTCCAGAGGAGAGGTCAGTACTGTCTCACACACACCCTCCCCTATCACCCACAACGAGATCCACTCCCTGTCTGCTGTTCCAGAGGAAAAGGGTCACTTCTGTCTCTCACACACCCTCCCCTATCACCCACAACGAGATCCACTCCCTGTCTGCTGTTCCAGAGGAAAAGGGTCACTTCTGTCTCACACACACCCTCCCCTATCACCCACAATGAGATCCACTCCGTCTGCTGTTCCAGAGGAGAGGTCAGTACTGTCTCACACACACCCTCCACTATCACCCACAGCGAGATCCAATCCGTCTGTTATTCCAGAGGAAAAGGGTCACTTCTGTCTCTCACACACCCTCCCCTATCACCCACAATGAGATCCACTCCCTGTCTGCTGTTCCAGAGGAAAAGGGTCAATTCTGTCTCACACACACCCTCCCCTATCACCCACAATGAGATCCACTCCGTCTGCTGTTCCAGAGGAAGAGGGTCAGTTCTGTCTTCACACACCCTCCCCTATCACCCTCAACGAGATCCACTCCCTGTCTGCTGTTCCAGAGGAAAACGGTCACTTCTGTCTCTCACACACCCTCCCCTATCACCCACAACGAGATCCACTCCGTCTGCTGTTCCAGAGGAGAGGTCAGTACTGTCTCACACACACCCTCCACTATCACCCACAGCGAGATCCACTCCGTCTGTTATTCCAGAGGAAAAGGGTCACTTCTGTCTCTCACACACCCTCCCCTATCACCCATAGCGAGATCCACTTCCTGTCTGCTGTTCCAGAGGAAAAGGGTCACTTCTGTCTCTCACACACCCTCCCCTATCACCTACAGCGAGATCCACTCCGTCTGCTGATCCAGAGGAAAAGGGTCACTTCTGTCTCTCACACACCCTCCCCTATCACCCACAGCGAGATCCACTTCCTGTCTGCTGTTCCAGAGGAAAAGGGTCACTTCTGTCTCACACACACCCTCCCCTATCACCCACAATGAGATCCACTCCCTGTCTGCTGTTCCAGAGGAAAAGGGTCACTTCTGTCTCTCACACACCCTCCCCTATCACCCACAGCGAGATCCACTCCGTCTGCTGATCCAGAGGAAAAGGGTCACTTCTGTCTCTCACACACCCTCCCCTATCACCCACAATGAGATCCACTCCGTCTGCTGTTCCAGAGGAAAAGGGTCACTTCTGTCTCACACACACCCTCCCCTATCACCCACAACGAGATCCACTCCCTGTCTGCTGTTCCAGAGGAAAAGGGTCACTTCTGTCTCTCACACACCCTCCACTATCACCCACAACGAGATCCACTCCCTGTCTGCTGTTCCAGAGGAAAAGGGTCACTTCTGTCTCTCACACACCCTCCCCTATCACCCACAACGAGATCCACTCCCTGTCTGCTGTTCCAGAGGAAATGGGTCACTTCTGTCTCTCATACACCCTCCCCTATCACCCAAACCGAGATCCACTCCCTGTCTGCTGTTCCAGAGGAAAAAGGTCACCTCTGTCTCTCACACACCCTCCCCTATCACCCACAGCGAGATCCACTCCGTCTGCTGTTCCAGAGGAAAAGGGTCAGTTCTGTCTAATACACCCTCCCCTATCAACCACGATGAGATCCACTCCCTGTCTGCTGTTCCAGAGGAAAAGGGTCACTTCTGTCACTCACACACCGTCCCCTATCACCCACAGCGAGATCCCCTCCCTGTCTGCTGCTGTTGCTGTTGAGGAGAGGTCAGTACTGTCTCACACACCCTCCCCTATCACCCACAGCGAGATCCACTCCGTCTGCTGATCCAGAGGAAAAGGGTCACTTCTGTCTCTCACACACCCTCCCCTATCACCCACAACGATCCACTCCCTGTCTGCTGTTCCAGAAGAAAAGGGTCACTTCTGTCTCACACACACCCTCCCGTATCACCCACAACGAGCTCCACTCCTTGTCTGCTGTTCCAGAGGAAAAGGGTCACTTCTGTCTCTCACACACCCTCCCCTATCACCCACAATAAGATCCACTCCCTGTCTACTGTTCCAGAGGAAAAGGGTCACTTCTGTCTCACACACACCTTCCCTATCACCCACAGCGAGATCCACTCCATCTGTTATTCCAGAGGAAAAGGGTCACTTCTATCTCTCACACACCCTCCCCTATCACCCATAGAGAGATCCTCTTCCTGTCTGCTGTTCCAGTGGAAAAGGGTCAATTCTGTCTCACACACACCCTCCCCTATCACCCACTGCGAGATCCACTCCGTCTGCTGATCCAGAGGAAAAGGGTCACTTCTGTCTCTCACACACCCTCCCCTATCACCCACAATGAGATCCACTCCCTGTCTGCTGTTCCAGAGGAAAAGGGTCACTTCTGTCTCTCACACACCCTCCCCTATCACCTACAGCGAGATCCACTCCGTCTGCTGATCCAGAGGAAAAGGGTCACTTCTGTCTCTCACACACCCTCCCCTATCATTCACAGCGAGATCCACTTCCTGTCTGCTGTTCCAGAGGAAAAGGGTCACTTCTGTCTCTCACACACCCTCCCCTATCACCCAAACCGAGATCCACTCCCTGTCTGCTGTTCCAGAGGAAATGGGTCACTTCTGACTCTCACACACCCTCCCCTATCACCCAAACCGAGATCCACTCCCTGTCTGCTGTTCCAGAGGAAAAGGGTCACTTCTGTCTCTCACACACCCTCCCCTATCACCCACAACGAGATCCACTCCGTCTGCTGTACCAGAGGAAAAGGGTAAGTTCTGTCTCATACACACCCTCCCCTATCACCCACAACGAGATCCACTCCCTGTCTGCTGTTCCAGAGGAAATGGGTCACTTCTGTCTGTCACACACCCTCCCCTATCACCCAAACCGAGATCCACTCCCTGTCTGCTGTTCCAGAGGAAAAGGGTCACTTCTGTCACTCACACACCCTCCCCTATCACCCACAGCGAGATCGCCTCCCTGTCTGCTGCTGTTGCTGTTCCAGAGGAGAGGTCAGTACTGTCTCACACACCCTCCCCTATCACCCACAGCGAGATCCACTCCGTCTGTTGTTCCAGAGGAAAAGGGTCACTTCTGTCTCTCACACACCCTCCCCTATCACCCACAACGAGATCCACTCCCTGTCTGCTGTTCCAGAGGAAAAGGGTCACTTCTGTCTCTCACACACCCTCCCCTATCACCCACAACGAGATCCACTCCCTGTCTGCTGTTCCAGAGGAAATGGGTCACTTCTGTCTGTCACACACCCTCCCCTATCACCCAAACCGAGATCCACTCCCTGTCTGCTGTTCCAGAGGAAAAGGGTCACTTCTGTCTCTCACACCCTCCACTATCACCCACAGCGAGATCCACTCCGTCTGCTGTTCCAGAGGAAAAGGTTCACTTCTGTCTCTCACACACCCTCCCCTATCACCTACAGCGAGATCCACTCCGTCTGCTCATCCAGAGGAAAAGGGTCACTTCTGTCTCTCACACACCCTCCCCTATCACCCACAGCGAGATCCACTTCCTGTCTGCTGTTCCAGAGGAAAAGGGTCACTTCTGTCTCTCACACACCCTCCCCTATCACCCACAATGAGATCCACTCCCTGTCTGCTGTTCCAGAGGAAAAGGGTCAATTCTGTCTCACACACACCCTCCCCTATCACCCACAATGAGATCCACTCCGTCTGCTGTTCCAGAGGAAGAGGGTCAGTTCTGTCTTCACACACCCTCCCCTATCACCCTCAACGAGATCCACTCCCTGTCTGCTGTTCCAGAGGAAAACGGTCACTTCTGTCTCTCACACACCCTCCACTATCACCCACAACGAGATCCACTCCGTCTGCTGTTCCAGAGGAAGAGGGTCAGTTCTGTCTTTACACACCCTCCCCTATCACCCAAACCGAGATCCACTCCCTGTCTGCTGTTCCAGAGGAAAAGGGTCACTTCTGTCTCTCACACACCCTCCCCTATCACCCACAGCGAGATCCACTCCGTCTGCTGTTCCAGAGGAAAAGGGTCAGTTCTGTCTCATACACCCTCCCCTATCAACCACAATGAGATCCACTCCCTGTCTGCTGTTCCAGAGGAAAAGGGTCACTTCTGTCACTCACACACCCTCCCCTATCACCCACAGCGAGATCGCCTCCCTGTCTGCTGCTGTTGCTGTTCCAGAGGAGAGGTCATTACTGTCTCACACACCCTCCCCTATCACCCACAGCGAGATCCACTCCGTCTGTTGTTCCAGAGGAAAAGGGTCACTTCTGTCTCTCACACACCCTCCCCTATCACCCACAACGATCCACTCCCTGTCTGCTGTTCCAGAGGAAAAGGGTCACTTCTGTCTCACACACACCCTCCCCTATCACCCACAACGAGATACACTCCCTGTCTGCTGTTCCAGAGGAAAAGGGTCACTTCTGTCTCTCACACACCCTCCACTATCACACACAGCGAGGTCCACTCCGTCTGCTGTTCCAGAAGAGAGGTTAGTACTGTCTCACACACACCCTCCCCTATCACCCACAACGAGATCCACTCCCTGTCTGCTGTTCCAGAGGAAAAGGGTCACTTCTGTCTCACACACACCCTCCCCTATCACCCACAACGAGATCCACTCCGTCTGTTGTTGCAGAGGAAAAAGGTCACTTCTGTCTCTCACACACCCTCCCCTATCACCCACAATGAGATCCACTCCCTGTCTGCTGTTCCAGAGGAAAAGGGTCACTTCTGTCTCTCACACACCCTCCCCTATCACCCACAACGAGATCCACTCCCTGTCTGCTGTTCCAGAGGAAAAGGGTCACTTCTGTCTCTCACACACCCTCCCCTATCACCCACAATGAGATCCACTCCCTGTCTGCTGTTCCAGAGGAAATGGGTCACTTCTGTCTGTCACACAACCTCCCCTATCACCCAAACCGAGATCCACTCCCTGTCTGCTGTTCCAGAGGAAAAGGGTCACTTCTGTCTCTCACACCCTCCACTATCACCCACAGCGAGATCCACTCCGTCTGCTGTTCCAGAGGAAAAGGGTCACTTCTGTCTCACACACACCCTCCCCTATCACCCACAGCGAGATCCACTCCGTCTGTTGTTGCAGAGGAAAAGGGTCACTTCTGTCTCTCACACACCCTCCCCTATCACCCACAACGAGATCCACTCCCTGTCTGCTGTTCTAGAGGAAAAGGGTCACTTCTGTCTCTCACACCCTCCACTATCACCCACAGCGAGATCCACTCCGTCTGCTGTTCCAGAGGAAAAGGGTCACTTCTGTCTCTCACACACCCTCCCCTATCAACCACAATGAGATCCACTCCCTGTCTGCTGTTCCAGAGGAAAAGGGTCACTTCTGTCTCTCACACACCCTCCCCTAACACCCACAACGAGATCCACTCCCTGTCTGCTGTTCCAGAGGAAATGGGTCACTTCTGTCTGTCACACACCCTCCCCTATCACCCACAACGAGATCCACTCCCTGTCTGCTGTTCCAGAGGAAAAGGGTCACTTCTGTCTCTCACACACCCTCCCCTATCACCCACAATGAGATCCACTCCCTGTCTGCTGTTCCAGAGGAAAAGGGTCACTTCTGTCTCTCACACACCCTCCCCTATCACCCACAACGAGATCCACTCCCTGTCTGCTGTTCCAGAGGAAAAGGGTCACTTCTGTCTCTCACACACCCTACCCTATCACCCACAACGAGATCCACTCCCTGTCTGCTGTTCCAGAGGAAAAGGGTCACTTCTGTCTCTCACACACCCTCCCCTATCACCCACAACGAGATCCACTCCCTGTCTGCTGTTCCAGAGGAAAAGGGTCACTTCTGTCTCTCACACACCCTCCCCTATCACCCACAATGAGATCCACTCCCTGTCTGCTGTTCCAGAGGAAAAGGGTCACTTCTGTCTCTCACACACCCTCCCCTATCACCCACAACGAGATCCACTCCCTGTCTGCTGTTCCAGAGGAAAAGGGTCACTTCTGTCTCTCACACACCCTACCCTATCACCCACAACGAGATCCACTCCCTGTCTGCTGTTCCAGAGGAAAAGGGTCACTTCTGTCTCTCACACACCCTCCCCTATCACCCACAATGAGATCTACTCCCTGTCTGCTGTTCCAGAGGAAAAGGGTCACTTCTGTCTCTCACACACCCTCCCCTATCACCCACAACGAGATCCACTCCCTGTCTGCTGTTCCAGAGGAAAAGGGTCACTTCTGTCTCTCACACACCCTACCCTATCACCCACAGCGAGATCCACTCCGTCTGCTGTTCCAGAGGAAAAGGGTCAGTTCTGTCTCATACACCCTCCCCTATCAACCACAATGAGATCCACGCCCTGTCTGCTGTTCCAGAGGAAAAGGGTCACTTCTGTCACTCACACACCCTCCCCTATCACCCGCAACGAGATCCACTCCCTGTCTGCTGTTCCAAAGGGTCACTTCTGTCTCTCACACACCCTCCCCTATCACCCACAGCGAGATCCACTCCGTCTGCTGTTCCAGAGGAAAAGGGTCAGTTCTGTCTCACAAACCCTCCCCTATCACCCACAGCGAGATCCACTCCGTCTGTTGTTGCAGAGGAAAAGTGTCACTTCTGTCTCTCACACACCCTCCCCTATCACCCACAATGAAATCCACTCCCTGTCTGCTGTTCCAGAGGAAAAGGGTCAGTTCTGTCTCACACACACCCTCCACTATCACCCACAGCGAGATCCACTCCTTCTGCTGTTCCAGAGGAAAAGGGTCACTTCTGTCTCTCACACACCCTCCCCTATCACCCACAATGAGATCCACTCCGTCTGATGTTCCAGAGGAAAAGGGTCACTTCTGTCTCTCACACACCCTCCCCTATCACCCACAGCGAGATCCACTCCGTCTGTTGTTCCAGAGGAAAAGGGTCACTTCTGTCTCTCACACACCCTCCCCTATCACCCACAACGATCCACTCCCTGTCTGCTGTTCCAGAGGAAAAGGGTCACTTCTGTCTCACACACACCCTCCCCTATCACCCACAACGAGATCCACTCCCTGTCTGCTGTTCCAGAGGAAAAGGGTCACTTCTGTCTCTCACACACCCTCCACTATCACCCACAGCGAGGTCCACTCCGTCTGCTGTTCCAGAGGAGAGGTCAGTACTGTCTCACACACACCCTCCCCTATCACCCACAACGAGATCCACTCCCTGTCTGCTGTTCCAGAGGAAAAGGGTCACTTCTGTCTCACACACACCCTCCCCTATCACCCACAACGAGATCCACTCCGTCTGTTGTTGCAGAGGAAAAAGGTCACTTCTGTCTCTCACACACCCTCCCCTATCACCCACAATGAGATCCACTCCCTGTCTGCTGTTCCAGAGGAAAAGGGTCACTTCTGTCTCTCACACACCCTCCCCTATCACCCACAACGAGATCCACTCCCTGTCTGCTGTTCCAGAGGAAAAGGGTCACTTCTGTCTCTCACACACCCTCCCCTATCACCCACAATGAGATCCACTCCCTGTCTGCTGTTCCAGAGGAAATGGGTCACTTCTGTCTGTCACACAACCTCCCCTATCACCCAAACCGAGATCCACTCCCTGTCTGCTGTTCCAGAGGAAAAGGGTCACTTCTGTCTCTCACACACCCTCCCCTATCACCCACAACGAGATCCACTCCCTGTCTGCTGTTCCAGAGGAAAAGGGTCACTTCTGTCTCTCACTCACCCTCCCCTATCACCCACAATGAGATCCACTCCCTGTCTGCTGTTCCAGAGGAAAAGGGTCACTTCTGTCTCTCACACCCTCCACAATCACCCACAGCGAGATCCACTCCGTCTGCTGTTCCAGAGGAAAAGGGTCACTTCTGTCTCACACACACCCTCCCCTATCACCCACAACGAGATCCACTCCGTCTGTTGTTGCAGAGGAAAAGGGTCACTTCTGTCTCTCACACACCCTCCCCTATCATCCACAATGAGATCCACTCCCTGTCTGCTGTTCCAGAGGAAAAGGGTCACTTCTGTCTGTCACACACCCTCCCCTAACACCCACAACGAGATCCACTCCCTGTCTGCTGTTCCAGAGGAAATGGGTCACTTCTGTCTGTCACACACCCTCCCCTATCACCCAAACCGAAATCCACTCCCTGTCTGCTGTTCCAGAGGAAAAGGGTCACTTCTGTCTCTCACACACCCTCCCCTATCACCCACAACGAGATCCACTCCCTGTCTGCTGTTCCAGAGGAAAAGGGTCACTTCTGTCTCTCACACCCTCCACTATCACCCACAGCGAGATCCACTCCGTCTGCTGTTCCAGAGGAAAAGGGTCACTTCTGTCTCTCACACACCCTCCCCTATCACCCACAGCGAGATCCACTCCGTCTGCTGTTCCAGAGGAAAAGGGTCACTTCTGTCTCTCACACACCCTCCCCTATCACCCACAATAAGATCCACTCCCTGTCTACTGTTCCAGAGGAAAAGGGTCACTTCTGTCTCACACACACCCTCCCCTATCACCCACAGCGAGATCTACTCCATCTGTTATTCCAGAGGAAAAGGGTCACTTCTATCTCTCACACACCCTCCCCTATCACCCATAGAGAGATCCTCTTCCTGTCTGCTGTTCCAGAGGAAAAGGGTCAATTCTGTCTCACACACACACTCCCCTATCACCCACTGCGAGATCCACTCCGTCTGCTGATCCAGAGGAAAAGGGTCACTTCTGTCTCTCACACACCCTCCCCTATCATTCACAGCGAGATCCACTTCCTGTCTGCTGTTCCAGAGGAAAAGGGTCACTTCTGTCTCTCACACACCCTCCCCTATCACCCACAGCGAGATCCACTCCGTCTGCTGTTCCAGAGGAAAAGGGTCAGTTCTGTCTCATACACCCTCCCCTATCAACCACAATGAGATTCACGCCCTGTCTGCTGTTCCAGAGGAAAAGGGTCACTTCTGTAACTCACACACCCTCCCCTATCACCCACAGCGAGATCCCCTCCCTGTCTGCTGCTGTTGCTGTTCCAGAGGAGAGGTCAGTACTGTCTCACACACCCTCCCCTATCACCCACAGCGAGATCCACTCCGTCTGTTGTTGCAGAGGAAAAGGGTCACTTCTGTCTCTCACACACACTCCCCTATCACCCACAATGAGATCCACTCCCTGTCTGCTGTTCCAGAGGAAAAGGGTCACTTCTGTCTCTCACACACCCTCCCCTATCACCCACAACGAGATCCACTCCCTGTCTGCTGTTCCAGTGGAAAAGGGTCACTTCTGTCTCTCACACACCCTCCCCTATCACCCACAACGAGATCCACGCCCTGTCTGCTGTTCCAGAGGAAAAGGGTCACTTCTGTCACTCACACACCCTCCCCTATCACCCACAGCGAGATCCCCTCCCTGTCTGCTGCTGTTGCTGTTCCAGAGGAGAGGTCAGTACTGTCTCACACACCCTCCCCTATCACCCACAGCGAGATCCACTCCGTCTGTTGTTGCAGAGGAAAAGGGTCACTTCTGTCTCTCACACACCCTCCCCTATGACCCACAATGAGTTGCACTCCGTCTGCTGTTCCAGAGGAAAAGGGTCACTTCTGTCTCTCACACCCTCCAGTATCACCCACAGCGAGATCCACTCCGTCTGCTGTTCCAGAGGAAAAGGGTCACTTCTGTCTCACACACACCCTCCCCTATCACCCACAACGAGATCCACTCCGTCTGTTGTTGCAGAGGAAAAGGGTCACTTCTGTCTCTCACACACCCTCCCCTATCATCCACAATGAGATCCACTCCCTGTCTGCTGTTCCAGAGGAAAAGGGTCACTTCTGTCTGTCACACACCCTCCCCTAACACCCACAACGAGATCCACTCCCTGTCTGCTGTTCCAGAGGAAATGGGTCACTTCTGTCTGTCACACACCCTCCCCTATCACCCAAACCGAGATCCACTCCCTGTCTGCTGTTCCAGAGGAAAAGGGTCACTTCTGTCTCTCACACACCCTCCCCTATCACCCACAACGAGATCCACTCCCTGTCTGCTGTTCCAGAGGAAAAGGGTCACTTCTGTCTCTCACACCCTCCACTATCACCCACAGCGAGATCCACTCCGTCTGCTGTTCCAGAGGAAAAGGGTCACTTCTGTCTCTCACACACCCTCCCCTATCACCCACAATAAGATCCACTCCCTGTCTACTGTTCCAGAGGAAAAGGGTCACTTCTGTCTCACACACACCCTCCCCTATCACCCACAGCGAGATCCACTCCATCTGTTATTCCAGAGGAAAAGGGTCACTTCTATCTCTCACACACCCTCCCCTATCACCCATAGAGAGATCCTCTTCCTGTCTGCTGTTCCAGAGGAAAAGGGTCAATTCTGTCTCACACACACCCTCCCCTATCACCCACAGCGAGATCCACTCCGTCTGCTGATCCAGAGGAAAAGGGTCACTTCTGTCTCTCACACACCCTCCCCTATCATTCACAGCGAGATCCACTTCCTGTCTGCTGTTCCAGAGGAAAAGGGTCACTTCTGTCTCTCACACACCCTCCCCTATCACCCACAGCGAGATCCACTCCGTCTGCTGTCCAGAGGAAAAGGGTCAGTTCTGTCTCATACACCCTCCCCTATCAACCACAATGAGATTCACGCCCTGTCTGCTGTTCCAGAGGAAAAGGGTCACTTCTGTAACTCACACACCCTCCCCTATCACCCACAGCGAGATCCCCTCCGTCTGTTGTTGCAGAGGAAAAGAGTCACTTCTGTCTCTCACACACCCTCCCCTATCATTCACAGCGAGATCCACTTCCTGTCTGCTGTTCCAGAGGAAAAGGGTCACTTCTGTCTCTCACACACCCTCCCCTATCACCCACAGCGAGATCCACTCCGTCTGCTGTTCCAGAGGAAAAGGGTCAGTTCTGTCTCATACACCCTCCCCTATCACCCACAATGAGATCCACTCCCTGTCTGCTGTTCCAGAGGAAAAGGGTCACTTCTGTCTCTCACACACCCTCCCCTATCACCCACAACGAGATCCACTCCCTGTCTGCTGTTCCAGTGGAAAAGGGTCACTTCTGTCTCTCACACACCCTCCCCTATCACCCACAACGAGATCCACTCCCTGTCTGCTGTTCCAGAGGAAAAGGGTCACTTCTGTCTCTCACACACCCTCCCCTATCACCCACAATGAGATCCACTCCCTGTCTGCTGTTCCAGAGGAAATGGGTCACTTCTGTCTGTCACACAACCTCCCCTATCACCCAAACCGAGATCCACTCCCTGTCTGCTGTTCCAGAGGAAAAGGGTCACTTCTGTCTCTCACACACCCTCCCCTATCACCCACAACGAGATCCACTCCCTGTCTGCTGTTCCAGAGGAAAAGGGTCACTTCTGTCTCTCACTCACCCTCCCCTATCACCCACAATGAGATCCACTCCCTGTCTGCTGTTCCAGAGGAAAAGGGTCACTTCTGTCTCTCACACCCTCCACAATCACCCACAGCGAGATCCACTCCGTCTGCTGTTCCAGAGGAAAAGGGTCACTTCTGTCTCACACACACCCTCCCCTATCACCCACAACGAGATCCACTCCGTCTGTTGTTGCAGAGGAAAAGGGTCACTTCTGTCTCTCACACACCCTCCCCTATCATCCACAATGAGATCCACTCCCTGTCTGCTGTTCCAGAGGAAAAGGGTCACTTCTGTCTGTCACACACCCTCCCCTAACACCCACAACGAGATCCACTCCCTGTCTGCTGTTCCAGAGGAAATGGGTCACTTCTGTCTGTCACACACCCTCCCCTATCACCCAAACCGAGATCCACTCCCTGTCTGCTGTTCCAGAGGAAAAGGGTCACTTCTGTCTCTCACACACCCTCCCCTATCACCCACAACGAGATCCACTCCCTGTCTGCTGTTCCAGAGGAAAAGGGTCACTTCTGTCTCTCACACCCTCCACTATCACCCACAGCGAGATCCACTCCGTCTGCTGTTCCAGAGGAAAAGGGTCACTTCTGTCTCTCACACACCCTCCCCTATCACCCACAGCGAGATCCACTCCGTCTGCTGTTCCAGAGGAAAAGGGTCACTTCTGTCTCTCACACACCCTCCCCTATCACCCACAATAAGATCCACTCCCTGTCTACTGTTCCAGAGGAAAAGGGTCACTTCTGTCTCACACACACCCTCCCCTATCACCCACAGCGAGATCCACTCCATCTGTTATTCCAGAGGAAAAGGGTCACTTCTATCTCTCACACACCCTCCCCTATCACCCATAGAGAGATCCTCTTCCTGTCTGCTGTTCCAGAGGAAAAGGGTCAATTCTGTCTCACACACACCCTCCCCTATCACCCACTGCGAGATCCACTCCGTCTGCTGATCCAGAGGAAAAGGGTCACTTCTGTCTCTCACACACCCTCCCCTATCATTCACAGCGAGATCCACTTCCTGTCTGCTGTTCCAGAGGAAAAGGGTCACTTCTGTCTCTCACACACCCTCCCCTATCACCCACAGCGAGATCCACTCCGTCTGCTGTTCCAGAGGAAAAGGGTCAGTTCTGTCTCATACACCCTCCCCTATCAACCACAATGAGATTCACGCCCTGTCTGCTGTTCCAGAGGAAAAGGGTCACTTCTGTAACTCACACACCCTCCCCTATCACCCACAGCGAGATCCCCTCCCTGTCTGCTGCTGTTGCTGTTCCAGAGGAGAGGTCAGTACTGTCTCACACACCCTCCCCTATCACCCACAGCGAGATCCACTCCGTCTGTTGTTGCAGAGGAAAAGGGTCACTTCTGTCTCTCACACACACTCCCCTATCACCCACAATGAGATCCACTCCCTGTCTGCTGTTCCAGAGGAAAAGGGTCACTTCTGTCTCTCACACACCCTCCCCTATCACCCACAACGAGATCCACTCCCTGTCTGCTGTTCCAGTGGAAAAGGGTCACTTCTGTCTCTCACACACCCTCCCCTATCACCCACAACGAGATCCACGCCCTGTCTGCTGTTCCAGAGGAAAAGGGTCACTTCTGTCACTCACACACCCTCCCCTATCACCCACAGCGAGATCCCCTCCCTGTCTGCTGCTGTTGCTGTTCCAGAGGAGAGGTCAGTACTGTCTCACACACCCTCCCCTATCACCCACAGCGAGATCCACTCCGTCTGTTGTTGCAGAGGAAAAGGGTCACTTCTGTCTCTCACACACCCTCCCCTATGACCCACAATGAGTTGCACTCCGTCTGCTGTTCCAGAGGAAAAGGGTCACTTCTGTCTCTCACACCCTCCAGTATCACCCACAGCGAGATCCACTCCGTCTGCTGTTCCAGAGGAAAAGGGTCACTTCTGTCTCACACACACCCTCCCCATCACCCACAACGAGATCCACTCCGTCTGTTGTTGCAGAGGAAAAGGGTCCCTTCTGTCTCTCACACACCCTCCCCTATCATCCACAATGAGATCCACTCCCTGTCTGCTGTTCCAGAGGAAAAGGGTCACTTCTGTCTGTCACACACCCTCCCCTAACACCCACAACGAGATCCACTCCCTGTCTGCTGTTCCAGAGGAAATGGGTCCCTTCTGTCTGTCACACACCCTCCCCTATCACCCAAACCGAGATCCACTCCCTGTCTGCTGTTCCAGAGGAAAAGGGTCACTTCTGTCTCTCACACACCCTCCCCTATCACCCACAACGAGATCCACTCCCTGTCTGCTGTTCCAGAGGAAAAGGGTCACTTCTGTCTCTCACACCCTCCACTATCACCCACAGCGAGATCCACTCCGTCTGCTGTTCCAGAGGAAAAGGGTCACTTCTGTCTCTCACACACCCTCCCCTATCACCCACAATAAGATCCACTCCCTGTCTACTGTTCCAGAGGAAAAGGGTCACTTCTGTCTCACACACACCCTCCCCTATCACCCACAGCGAGATCCACTCCATCTGTTATTCCAGAGGAAAAGGGTCACTTCTATCTCTCACACACCCTCCCCTATCACCCATAGAGAGATCCTCTTCCTGTCTGCTGTTCCAGAGGAAAAGGGTCAGTTCTGTCTCATACACCCTCCCCTATCAACCACAATGAGATTCACGCCCTGTCTGCTGTTCCAGAGGAAAAGGGTCACTTCTGTAACTCACACACCCTCCCCTATCACCCACAGCGAGATCCCCTCCGTCTGTTGTTGCAGAGGAAAAGAGTCACTTCTGTCTCTCACACACCCTCCCCTATCATTCACAGCGAGATCCACTTCCTGTCTGCTGTTCCAGAGGAAAAGGGTCACTTCTGTCTCTCACACACCCTCCCCTATCACCCACAGCGAGATCCACTCCGTCTGCTGTTCCAGAGGAAAAGGGTCAGTTCTGTCTCATACACCCTCCCCTATCACCCACAATGAGATCCACTCCCTGTCTGCTGTTCCAGAGGAAAAGGGTCACTTCTGTCTCTCACACACCCTCCCCTATCACCCACAACGAGATCCACTCCCTGTCTGCTGTTCCAGTGGAAAAGGGTCACTTCTGTCTCTCACACACCCTCCCCTATCACCCACAACGAGATCCACTCCGTCTGTTGTTGCAGAGGAAAAAGGTCACTTCTGTCTCTCACACACCCTCCCCTATCACCCACAGCGAGATCCACTCCGTCTGCTGTTCCAGAGGAAAAGGGTCACTTCTGTCTCTCACACACCCTCCCCTATCACCCACAATAAGATCCACTCCCTGTCTACTGTTCCAGAGGAAAAGGGTCACTTCTGTCTCACACACACCTTCCCTATCACCCACAGCGAGATCCACTCCATCTGTTATTCCAGAGGAAAAGGGTCACTTCTATCTCTCACACACCCTCCCCTATCACCCATAGAGAGATCCTCTTCCTGTCTGCTGTTCCAGTGGAAAAGGGTCAATTCTGTCTCACACACACCCTCCCCTATCACCCACTGCGAGATCCACTCCGTCTGCTGATCCAGAGGAAAAGGGTCACTTCTGTCTCTCACACACCCTCCCCTATCATTCACAGCGAGATCCACTTCCTGTCTGCTGTTCCAGAGGAAAAGGGTCACTTCTGTCTCTCACACACCCTCCCCTATCACCCTCAGCGAGATCCACTCCGTCTGCTGTTCCAGAGGAAAAGGGTCAGTTCTGTCTCATACACCCTCCCCTATCAACCACAATGAGATTCACGCCCTGTCTGCTGTTCCAGAGGAAAAGGGTCACTTCTGTAACTCACACACCCTCCCCTATCACCCACAGCGAGATCCCCTCCCTGTCTGCTGCTGTTGCTGTTCCAGAGGAGAGGTCAGTACTGTCTCACACACCCTCCCCTATCACCCACAGCGAGATCCACTCCGTCTGTTGTTGCAGAGGAAAAGGGTCACTTCTGTCTCTCACACACCCTCCCCTATGACCCACAATGAAATCCACTCCCTGTCTGCTGTTCCAGAGGAAAAGGGTCAGTTCTTTCTCACACACACCCTCCACTATCACCCACAGCGAGATCCACTCCTTCTGCTGTTCCAGAGGAAAAGGGTCACTTCTGTCTCTCACACACCCTCCCCTATCACCCACAATGAGATCCACTCCGTCTGCTGTTCCAGAGGAAAAGGGTCACTTCTGTCTCTCACACACCCTCCCCTATCACCCACAACGATCCACTCCCTGTCTGCTGTTCCAAGGAAAAGGGTCACTTCTGTCTCACACACACCCTCCCCTATCACCCACAACGAGATCCACTCCCTGTCTGCTGTTCCAGAGGAAAAGGGTCACTTCTGGCTCTCGCACACCCTCCCCTATCACCCACAACGAGATCCACTCCCTGTCTGCTGTTCCAGAGGAAAAGGGTCACTTCTGTCACTCACACACCCTCCCCTATCACCCACAGCGAGATCCCCTCCCTGTCTGCTGCTGTTGCTGTTCCAGAGGAGAGGTCAGTACTGTCTCACACACCCTCCCCTATCACCCACAGCGAGATCCACTCCGTCTGTTGTTGCAGAGGAAAAGGGTCACTTCTGTCTCTCACACACCCTCCCCTATGACCCACAATGAAATCCACTCCCTGTCTGCTGTTCCAGAGGAAAAGGGTCAGTTCTTTCTCACACACACCCTCCCCTATCACCCACAACGAGATCCACTCCCTGTCTGCTGTTCCAGAGGAAAAGGGTCACTTCTGTCTCTCACACACCCTCCCCTATCACCCACAACGAGATCCACTCCCTGTCTGCTGTTCCAGAGGAAAAGGGTCACTTCTGTCTCTCACACACCCCCCTATCACCCACAATGAGATCCACTCCCTGTCTGCTGTTCCAGAGGAAATGGGTCACTTCTGTCTGTCACACAACCTCCCCTATCACCCAAACCGAGATCCACTCCCTGTCTGCTGTTCCAGAGGAAAAGGGTCACTTCTGTCTCTCACACACCCTCCCCTATCACCCACAACGAGATCCACTCCCTGTCTGCTGTTCCAGAGGAAAAGGGTCACTTCTGTCTCTCACTCACCCTCCCCTATCACCCACAATGAGATCCACTCCCTGTCTGCTGTTCCAGAGGAAAAGGGTCACTTCTGTCTCTCACACCCTCCACAATCACCCACAGCGAGATCCACTCCGTCTGCTGTTCCAGAGGAAAAGGGTCACTTCTGTCTCACACACACCCTCCCCTATCACCCACAACGAGATCCACTCCGTCTGTTGTTGCAGAGGAAAAGGGTCACTTCTGTCTCTCACACACCCTCCCCTATCATCCACAATGAGATCCACTCCCTGTCTGCTGTTCCAGAGGAAAAGGGTCAGTTCTGTCTCATACACCCTCCCCTATCAACCACAATGAGATTCACGCCCTGTCTGCTGTTCCAGAGGAAAAGGGTCACTTCTGTAACTCACACACCCTCCCCTATCACCCACAGCGAGATCCCCTCCCTGTCTGCTGCTGTTGCTGTTCCAGAGGAGAGGTCAGTACTGTCTCACACACCCTCCCCTATCACCCACAGCGAGATCCACTCCGTCTGTTGTTGCAGAGGAAAAGGGTCACTTCTGTCTCTCACACACACTCCCCTATCACCCACAATGAGATCCACTCCCTGTCTGCTGTTCCAGAGGAAAAGGGTCACTTCTGTCTCTCACACACCCTCCCCTATCACCCACAACGAGATCCACTCCCTGTCTGCTGTTCCAGTGGAAAAGGGTCACTTCTGTCTCTCACACACCCTCCCCTATCACCCACAACGAGATCCACTCCGTCTGTTGTTGCAGAGGAAAAAGGTCACTTCTGTCTCTCACACACCCTCCCCTATCACCCACAATGAGATCCACTCCCTGTCTGCTGTTCCAGAGGAAAAGAGTCACTTCTGTCTCTCACACACCCTCCCCTATCAGCCACAGCGAGATCCACTCCGTCTGCTGTTCCAGAGGAAAAGGGTCAGTTCTGTCTCATACACCCTCCCCTATCAACCACAATGAGATCCACGCCCTGTCTGCTGTTCCAGAGGAAAAGGGTCACTTCTGTCACTCACACACCCTCCCCTATCACCCACAGCGAGATCCCCTCCCTGTCTGCTGCTGTTGCTGTTCCAGAGGAGAGGTCAGTACTGTCTCACACACCCTCCCCTATCACCCACAGCGAGATCCACTCCGTCTGTTGTTGCAGAGGAAAAGGGTCACTTCTGTCTCTCACACACCCTCCCCTATGACCCACAATGAGTTGCACTCCGTCTGCTGTTCCAGAGGAAAAGGGTCACTTCTGTCTCTCACACCCTCCACTATCACCCACAGCGAGATCCACTCCGTCTGCTGTTCCAGAGGAAAAGGGTCACTTCTGTCTCTCACACACCCTCCCCTATCACCCACAGCGAGATCCACTCCGTCTGCTGTTCCAGAGGAAAAGGGTCACTTCTGTCTCTCACACACCCTCCCCTATCACCCACAATAAGATCCACTCCCTGTCTACTGTTCCAGAGGAAAAGGGTCACTTCTGTCTCACACACACCTTCCCTATCACCCACAGCGAGATCCACTCCATCTGTTATTCCAGAGGAAAAGGGTCACTTCTATCTCTCACACACCCTCCCCTATCACCCATAGAGAGATCCTCTTCCTGTCTGCTGTTCCAGTGGAAAAGGGTCAATTCTGTCTCACACACACCCTCCCCTATCACCCACTGCGAGATCCACTCCGTCTGCTGATCCAGAGGAAAAGGGTCACTTCTGTCTCTCACACACCCTCCCCTATCATTCACAGCGAGATCCACTTCCTGTCTGCTGTTCCAGAGGAAAAGGGTCACTTCTGTCTCTCACACACCCTCCCCTATCACCCTCAGCGAGATCCACTCCGTCTGCTGTTCCAGAGGAAAAGGGTCAGTTCTGTCTCATACACCCTCCCCTATCAACCACAATGAGATTCACGCCCTGTCTGCTGTTCCAGAGGAAAAGGGTCACTTCTGTAACTCACACACCCTCCCCTATCACCCACAGCGAGATCCCCTCCCTGTCTGCTGCTGTTGCTGTTCCAGAGGAGAGGTCAGTACTGTCTCACACACCCTCCCCTATCACCCACAGCGAGATCCACTCCGTCTGTTGTTGCAGAGGAAAAGGGTCACTTCTGTCTCTCACACACCCTCCCCTATGACCCACAATGAAATCCACTCCCTGTCTGCTGTTCCAGAGGAAAAGGGTCAGTTCTTTCTCACACACACCCTCCACTATCACCCACAGCGAGATCCACTCCTTCTGCTGTTCCAGAGGAAAAGGGTCACTTCTGTCTCTCACACACCCTCCCCTATCACCCACAATGAGATCCACTCCGTCTGCTGTTCCAGAGGAAAAGGGTCACTTCTGTCTCTCACACACCCTCCCCTATCACCCACAACGATCCACTCCCTGTCTGCTGTTCCAAGGAAAAGGGTCACTTCTGTCTCACACACACCCTCCCCTATCACCCACAACGAGATCCACTCCCTGTCTGCTGTTCCAGAGGAAAAGGGTCACTTCTGGCTCTCGCACACCCTCCCCTATCACCCACAACGAGATCCACTCCCTGTCTGCTGTTCCAGAGGAAAAGGGTCACTTCTGTCACTCACACACCCTCCCCTATCACCCACAGCGAGATCCCCTCCCTGTCTGCTGCTGTTGCTGTTCCAGAGGAGAGGTCAGTACTGTCTCACACACCCTCCCCTATCACCCACAGCGAGATCCACTCCGTCTGTTGTTGCAGAGGAAAAGGGTCACTTCTGTCTCTCACACACCCTCCCCTATGACCCACAATGAAATCCACTCCCTGTCTGCTGTTCCAGAGGAAAAGGGTCAGTTCTTTCTCACACACACCCTCCCCTATCACCCACAACGAGATCCACTCCCTGTCTGCTGTTCCAGAGGAAAAGGGTCACTTCTGTCTCTCACACACCCTCCCCTATCACCCACAACGAGATCCACTCCCTGTCTGCTGTTCCAGAGGAAAAGGGTCACTTCTGTCTCTCACACACCCCCCTATCACCCACAATGAGATCCACTCCCTGTCTGCTGTTCCAGAGGAAATGGGTCACTTCTGTCTGTCACACAACCTCCCCTATCACCCAAACCGAGATCCACTCCCTGTCTGCTGTTCCAGAGGAAAAGGGTCACTTCTGTCTCTCACACACCCTCCCCTATCACCCACAACGAGATCCACTCCCTGTCTGCTGTTCCAGAGGAAAAGGGTCACTTCTGTCTCTCACTCACCCTCCCCTATCACCCACAATGAGATCCACTCCCTGTCTGCTGTTCCAGAGGAAAAGGGTCACTTCTGTCTCTCACACCCTCCACAATCACCCACAGCGAGATCCACTCCGTCTGCTGTTCCAGAGGAAAAGGGTCACTTCTGTCTCACACACACCCTCCCCTATCACCCACAACGAGATCCACTCCGTCTGTTGTTGCAGAGGAAAAGGGTCACTTCTGTCTCTCACACACCCTCCCCTATCATCCACAATGAGATCCACTCCCTGTCTGCTGTTCCAGAGGAAAAGGGTCAGTTCTGTCTCATACACCCTCCCCTATCAACCACAATGAGATTCACGCCCTGTCTGCTGTTCCAGAGGAAAAGGGTCACTTCTGTAACTCACACACCCTCCCCTATCACCCACAGCGAGATCCCCTCCCTGTCTGCTGCTGTTGCTGTTCCAGAGGAGAGGTCAGTACTGTCTCACACACCCTCCCCTATCACCCACAGCGAGATCCACTCCGTCTGTTGTTGCAGAGGAAAAGGGTCACTTCTGTCTCTCACACACACTCCCCTATCACCCACAATGAGATCCACTCCCTGTCTGCTGTTCCAGAGGAAAAGGGTCACTTCTGTCTCTCACACACCCTCCCCTATCACCCACAACGAGATCCACTCCCTGTCTGCTGTTCCAGTGGAAAAGGGTCACTTCTGTCTCTCACACACCCTCCCCTATCACCCACAACGAGATCCACTCCGTCTGTTGTTGCAGAGGAAAAAGGTCACTTCTGTCTCTCACACACCCTCCCCTATCACCCACAATGAGATCCACTCCCTGTCTGCTGTTCCAGAGGAAAAGAGTCACTTCTGTCTCTCACACACCCTCCCCTATCAGCCACAGCGAGATCCACTCCGTCTGCTGTTCCAGAGGAAAAGGGTCAGTTCTGTCTCATACACCCTCCCCTATCAACCACAATGAGATCCACGCCCTGTCTGCTGTTCCAGAGGAAAAGGGTCACTTCTGTCACTCACACACCCTCCCCTATCACCCACAGCGAGATCCCCTCCCTGTCTGCTGCTGTTGCTGTTCCAGAGGAGAGGTCAGTACTGTCTCACACACCCTCCCCTATCACCCACAGCGAGATCCACTCCGTCTGTTGTTGCAGAGGAAAAGGGTCACTTCTGTCTCTCACACACCCTCCCCTATGACCCACAATGAGTTGCACTCCGTCTGCTGTTCCAGAGGAAAAGGGTCACTTCTGTCTCTCACACCCTCCACTATCACCCACAGCGAGATCCACTCCGTCTGCTGTTCCAGAGGAAAAGGGTCACTTCTGTCTCACACACACCCTCCCCTATCACCCACAACGAGATCCACTCCGTCTGTTGTTGCAGAGGAAAAGGGTCACTTCTGTCTCTCACACACCCTCCCCTATGACCCACAATGAGTTGCACTCCGTCTGCTGTTCCAGAGGAAAAGGGTCACTTCTGTCTCTCACACCCTCCACTATCACCCACAGCGAGATCCACTCCGTCTGCTGTTCCAGAGGAAAAGGGTCACTTCTGTCTCACACACACCCTCCCCTATCACCCACAACGAGATCCACTCCGTCTGTTGTTGCAGAGGAAAAGGGTCACTTCTGTCTCTCACACACCCTCCCCTATCATCCACAATGAGATCCACTCCCTGTCTGCTGTTCCAGAGGAAAAGGGTCACTTCTGTCTGTCACACACCCTCCCCTAACACCCACAACGAGATCCACTCCCTGTCTGCTGTTCCAGAGGAAATGGGTCACTTCTGTCTGTCACACACCCTCCCCTATCACCCAAACCGAGATCCACTCCCTGTCTGCTGTTCCAGAGGAAAAGGGTCACTTCTGTCTCTCACACACCCTCCCCTATCACCCACAACGAGATCCACTCCCTGTCTGCTGTTCCAGAGGAAAAGGGTCACTTCTGTCTCTCACACCCTCCACTATCACCCACAGCGAGATCCACTCCGTCTGCTGTTCCAGAGGAAAAGGGTCACTTCTGTCTCTCACACACCCTCCCCTATCACCCACAATAAGATCCACTCCCTGTCTACTGTTCCAGAGGAAAAGGGTCACTTCTGTCTCACACACACCCTCCCCTATCACCCACAGCGAGATCCACTCCATCTGTTATTCCAGAGGAAAAGGGTCACTTCTATCTCTCACACACCCTCCCCTATCACCCATAGAGAGATCCTCTTCCTGTCTGCTGTTCCAGAGGAAAAGGGTCAATTCTGTCTCACACACACCCTCCCCTATCACCCACAGCGAGATCCACTCCGTCTGCTGATCCAGAGGAAAAGGGTCACTTCTGTCTCTCACACACCCTCCCCTATCATTCACAGCGAGATCCACTTCCTGTCTGCTGTTCCAGAGGAAAAGGGTCACTTCTGTCTCTCACACACCCTCCCCTATCACCCACAGCGAGATCCACTCCGTCTGCTGTTCCAGAGGAAAAGGGTCAGTTCTGTCTCATACACCCTCCCCTATCAACCACAATGAGATTCACGCCCTGTCTGCTGTTCCAGAGGAAAAGGGTCACTTCTGTAACTCACACACCCTCCCCTATCACCCACAGCGAGATCCCCTCCGTCTGTTGTTGCAGAGGAAAAGAGTCACTTCTGTCTCTCACACACACTCCCCTATCACCCACAATGAGATCCACTCCCTGTCTGCTGTTCCAGAGGAAAAGGGTCACTTCTGTCTCTCACACACCCTCCCCTATCACCCACAACGAGATCCACTCCCTGTCTGCTGTTCCAGTGGAAAAGGGTCACTTCTGTCTCTCACACACCCTCCCCTATCACCCACAACGAGATCCACTCCGTCTGTTGTTGCAGAGGAAAAAGGTCACTTCTGTCTCTCACACACCCTCCCCTATCACCCACAATGAGATCCACTCCCTGTCTGCTGTTCCAGAGGAAAAGGGTCACTTCTGTCTCTCACACACCCTCCCCTATCAGCCACAGCGAGATCCACTCCGTCTGCTGTTCCAGAGGAAAAGGGTCACTTCTATCTCTCACACACCCTCCCCTATCACCCACAGCGAGATCCCCTCCCTGTCTGCTGCTGTTGCTGTTCCAGAGGAGAGGTCAGTACTGTCTCACACACCCTCCCCTATCACCCACAGCGAGATCCACTCCGTCTGTTGTTGCAGAGGAAAAGGGTCACTTCTGTCTCTCACACACCCTCCCCTATGACCCACAATGAAATCCACTCCCTGTCTGCTGTTCCAGAGGAAAAGGGTCAGTTCTTTCTCACACACACCCTCCACTATCACCCACAGCGAGATCCACTCCTTCTGCTGTTCCAGAGGAAAAGGGTCACTTCTGTCTCTCACACACCCTCCCCTATCACCCACAATGAGATCCACTCCGTCTGCTGTTCCAGAGGAAAAGGGTCACTTCTGTCTCTCACACACCCTCCCCTATCACCCACAACGATCCACTCCCTGTCTGCTGTTCCAAGGAAAAGGGTCACTTCTGTCTCACACACACCCTCCCCTATCACCCACAACGAGATCCACTCCCTGTCTGCTGTTCCAGAGGAAAAGGGTCACTTCTGGCTCTCGCACACCCTCCCCTATCACCCACAACGAGATCCACTCCCTGTCTGCTGTTCCAGAGGAAAAGGGTCACTTCTGTCACTCACACACCCTCCCCTATCACCCACAGCGAGATCCCCTCCCTGTCTGCTGCTGTTGCTGTTCCAGAGGAGAGGTCAGTACTGTCTCACACACCCTCCCCTATCACCCACAGCGAGATCCACTCCGTCTGTTGTTGCAGAGGAAAAGGGTCACTTCTGTCTCTCACACACCCTCCCCTATGACCCACAATGAAATCCACTCCCTGTCTGCTGTTCCAGAGGAAAAGGGTCAGTTCTTTCTCACACACACCCTCCCCTATCACCCACAACGAGATCCACTCCCTGTCTGCTGTTCCAGAGGAAAAGGGTCACTTCTGTCTCTCACACACCCTCCCCTATCACCCACAACGAGATCCACTCCCTGTCTGCTGTTCCAGAGGAAAAGGGTCACTTCTGTCTCTCACACACCCCCCTATCACCCACAATGAGATCCACTCCCTGTCTGCTGTTCCAGAGGAAATGGGTCACTTCTGTCTGTCACACAACCTCCCCTATCACCCAAACCGAGATCCACTCCCTGTCTGCTGTTCCAGAGGAAAAGGGTCACTTCTGTCTCTCACACACCCTCCCCTATCACCCACAACGAGATCCACTCCCTGTCTGCTGTTCCAGAGGAAAAGGGTCACTTCTGTCTCTCACTCACCCTCCCCTATCACCCACAATGAGATCCACTCCCTGTCTGCTGTTCCAGAGGAAAAGGGTCACTTCTGTCTCTCACACCCTCCACAATCACCCACAGCGAGATCCACTCCGTCTGCTGTTCCAGAGGAAAAGGGTCACTTCTGTCTCTCACACACCCTCCCCTATCACCCACAGCGAGATCCACTCCGTCTGCTGTTCCAGAGGAAAAGGGTCACTTCTGTCTCTCACACACCCTCCCCTATCACCCACAATAAGATCCACTCCCTGTCTACTGTTCCAGAGGAAAAGGGTCACTTCTGTCTCACACACACCTTCCCTATCACCCACAGCGAGATCCACTCCATCTGTTATTCCAGAGGAAAAGGGTCACTTCTATCTCTCACACACCCTCCCCTATCACCCATAGAGAGATCCTCTTCCTGTCTGCTGTTCCAGTGGAAAAGGGTCAATTCTGTCTCACACACACCCTCCCCTATCACCCACTGCGAGATCCACTCCGTCTGCTGATCCAGAGGAAAAGGGTCACTTCTGTCTCTCACACACCCTCCCCTATCATTCACAGCGAGATCCACTTCCTGTCTGCTGTTCCAGAGGAAAAGGGTCACTTCTGTCTCTCACACACCCTCCCCTATCACCCTCAGCGAGATCCACTCCGTCTGCTGTTCCAGAGGAAAAGGGTCAGTTCTGTCTCATACACCCTCCCCTATCAACCACAATGAGATTCACGCCCTGTCTGCTGTTCCAGAGGAAAAGGGTCACTTCTGTAACTCACACACCCTCCCCTATCACCCACAGCGAGATCCCCTCCCTGTCTGCTGCTGTTGCTGTTCCAGAGGAGAGGTCAGTACTGTCTCACACACCCTCCCCTATCACCCACAGCGAGATCCACTCCGTCTGTTGTTGCAGAGGAAAAGGGTCACTTCTGTCTCTCACACACACTCCCCTATCACCCACAATGAGATCCACTCCCTGTCTGCTGTTCCAGAGGAAAAGGGTCACTTCTGTCTCTCACACACCCTCCCCTATCACCCACAACGAGATCCACTCCCTGTCTGCTGTTCCAGTGGAAAAGGGTCACTTCTGTCTCTCACACACCCTCCCCTATCACCCACAACGAGATCCACTCCGTCTGTTGTTGCAGAGGAAAAAGGTCACTTCTGTCTCTCACACACCCTCCCCTATCACCCACAATGAGATCCACTCCCTGTCTGCTGTTCCAGAGGAAAAGAGTCACTTCTGTCTCTCACACACCCTCCCCTATCAGCCACAGCGAGATCCACTCCGTCTGCTGTTCCAGAGGAAAAGGGTCAGTTCTGTCTCATACACCCTCCCCTATCAACCACAATGAGATCCACGCCCTGTCTGCTGTTCCAGAGGAAAAGGGTCACTTCTGTCACTCACACACCCTCCCCTATCACCCACAGCGAGATCCCCTCCCTGTCTGCTGCTGTTGCTGTTCCAGAGGAGAGGTCAGTACTGTCTCACACACCCTCCCCTATCACCCACAGCGAGATCCACTCCGTCTGTTGTTGCAGAGGAAAAGGGTCACTTCTGTCTCTCACACACCCTCCCCTATGACCCACAATGAGTTGCACTCCGTCTGCTGTTCCAGAGGAAAAGGGTCACTTCTGTCTCTCACACCCTCCACTATCACCCACAGCGAGATCCACTCCGTCTGCTGTTCCAGAGGAAAAGGGTCACTTCTGTCTCACACACACCCTCCCCTATCACCCACAACGAGATCCACTCCGTCTGTTGTTGCAGAGGAAAAGGGTCACTTCTGTCTCTCACACACCCTCCCCTATGACCCACAATGAGTTGCACTCCGTCTGCTGTTCCAGAGGAAAAGGGTCACTTCTGTCTCTCACACCCTCCACTATCACCCACAGCGAGATCCACTCCGTCTGCTGTTCCAGAGGAAAAGGGTCACTTCTGTCTCACACACACCCTCCCCTATCACCCACAACGAGATCCACTCCGTCTGTTGTTGCAGAGGAAAAGGGTCACTTCTGTCTCTCACACACCCTCCCCTATCATCCACAATGAGATCCACTCCCTGTCTGCTGTTCCAGAGGAAAAGGGTCACTTCTGTCTGTCACACACCCTCCCCTAACACCCACAACGAGATCCACTCCCTGTCTGCTGTTCCAGAGGAAATGGGTCACTTCTGTCTGTCACACACCCTCCCCTATCACCCAAACCGAGATCCACTCCCTGTCTGCTGTTCCAGAGGAAAAGGGTCACTTCTGTCTCTCACACACCCTCCCCTATCACCCACAACGAGATCCACTCCCTGTCTGCTGTTCCAGAGGAAAAGGGTCACTTCTGTCTCTCACACCCTCCACTATCACCCACAGCGAGATCCACTCCGTCTGCTGTTCCAGAGGAAAAGGGTCACTTCTGTCTCTCACACACCCTCCCCTATCACCCACAATAAGATCCACTCCCTGTCTACTGTTCCAGAGGAAAAGGGTCACTTCTGTCTCACACACACCCTCCCCTATCACCCACAGCGAGATCCACTCCATCTGTTATTCCAGAGGAAAAGGGTCACTTCTATCTCTCACACACCCTCCCCTATCACCCATAGAGAGATCCTCTTCCTGTCTGCTGTTCCAGAGGAAAAGGGTCAATTCTGTCTCACACACACCCTCCCCTATCACCCACAGCGAGATCCACTCCGTCTGCTGATCCAGAGGAAAAGGGTCACTTCTGTCTCTCACACACCCTCCCCTATCATTCACAGCGAGATCCACTTCCTGTCTGCTGTTCCAGAGGAAAAGGGTCACTTCTGTCTCTCACACACCCTCCCCTATCACCCACAGCGAGATCCACTCCGTCTGCTGTTCCAGAGGAAAAGGGTCAGTTCTGTCTCATACACCCTCCCCTATCAACCACAATGAGATTCACGCCCTGTCTGCTGTTCCAGAGGAAAAGGGTCACTTCTGTAACTCACACACCCTCCCCTATCACCCACAGCGAGATCCCCTCCGTCTGTTGTTGCAGAGGAAAAGAGTCACTTCTGTCTCTCACACACACTCCCCTATCACCCACAATGAGATCCACTCCCTGTCTGCTGTTCCAGAGGAAAAGGGTCACTTCTGTCTCTCACATACCCTCCCCTATCAGCCACAGCGAGATCCACTCCGTCTGCTGTTCCAGAGGAAAAGGGTCAGTTCTGTCTCATACACCCTCCCCTATCAACCACAATGAGATCCACGCCCTGTCTGCTGTTCCAGAGGAAAAGGGTCACTTCTGTCACTCACACACCCTCCCCTATCACCCACAGCGAGATCCCCTCCCTGTCTGCTGCTGTTGCTGTTCCAGAGGAGAGGTCAGTACTGTCTCACACACCCTCCCCTATCACCCACAGCGAGATCCACTCCGTCTGTTATTGCAGAGGAAAAGGGTCACTTCTGTCTCTCACACACCCTCCCCTATGACCCACAATGAAATCCACTCCCTGTCTGCTGTTCCAGAGGAAAAGGGTCAGTTCTTTCTCACACACACCCTCCACTATCACCCACAGCGAGATCCACTCCTTCTGCTGTTCCAGAGGAAAAGGGTCACTTCTGTCTCTCACACACCCTCCCCTATCACCCACAATGAGATCCACTCCGTCTGCTGTTCCAGAGGAAAAGGGTCACTTCTGTCTCTCACACACCCTCCCCTATCACCCACAACGATCCACTCCCTGTCTGCTGTTCCAAGGAAAAGGGTCACTTCTGTCTCACACACACCCTCCCCTATCACCCACAACGAGATCCACTCCCTGTCTGCTGTTCCAGAGGAAAAGGGTCACTTCTGGCTCTCGCACACCCTCCCCTATCACCCACAACGAGATCCACTCCCTGTCTGCTGTTCCAGAGGAAAAGGGTCACTTCTGTCTCTCACACACCCTCCCGTATCACCCACAGCGAGATCCACTCCCTGTCTGCTGTTCCAGGGGAAAAGGGTCACTTCTGGCTCTCGTACACCCTCCCCTATCACCCACAGTGAGATCCACTCGCTGTCTGCTGTTCCAGAGGAAAAGGGTCACTTCTGTCTCTCACACACCCTCCCCTATCACCCACAGTGAGATCCACTCCCTGTCTGCTGCTGTTGCTGTTGAGCAGAGGTCAGTACTGTCTCACACACCCTCCCCTATCACACACAGCGAGATCCACTCCGTCTGTTGTTCCAGAGGAAAAGGGTCACTTCTGTCTCTCACACACCCTCCCCTATCACCCACAACGAGATCCACTCCCTGTCTGCTGTTCCAGAGGAAAAGGGTCACTTCTGTCTCACACACACCCTCCCCTATCACCCACAACGAGATCCACTCCCTGTCTGCTGTTCCAGAGGAAAAGGGTCACATCTGTCTCTCACACACCCTCCCCTATCACCCACAATGAGATCCACTCCCTGTCTGCTGTTCCAGAGGAAAAGGGTCACTTCTGTCTCACACACACCCTCCACTATCACCCACAGCGAGATCCACTCCGTCTGTTGTTGCAGAGGAAAAGGGTCACTTCTCTCTCTCACACACCCTCCCCTATCATCCACAATGAGATCCATTCCCTGTCTGATGTTCCACAGCAAAAGGGTCACTTCTGTCTCACACACAACCTCCACTATCACCCACAGCGAGATCCACTCCGTCTGCTGTTCCAGAGGAAAAGGGTCACTTCTGTCTCTCACACACCCTCCCCTGTCATCCACAACGAGATCCACACCCTGTCTGCTGTTCCAGAGGAAAAGGGTCACTTCTGTCTCACACACACCCTCCCCTATCACCCACAACGAGATCCACAACCTGTCTGCTGTTCCAGAGGAAAAGGGTCACTTCTGTCTCTCACACACCCTCCCCTATCACCCAAACCGAGATCCACTCCCTGTCTGCTGTTCCAGACTAAAAGCGTCACTTCTGTCTCTCACACACCCTCCCCTATCACCCACAGCGAGATCCATTCCGTCTGCTGTTCCAGAGGAAAAGGGTCACTTCTGTCTCTCACACACCCTCCCCTATCACCCACAATAAGATCCACTCCCTGTCTGCTGTTCCACAGGAAAAGGGTCACTTCTGTCTCTCACACACCCTCCCCTATCACCCACAACGAGATCCACTCCCTGTCTGTTGTTCCACAGGAAAAGGTTCACTTCTGTCTCTCACACACCCTCCCCTATCACCTACAGCGAGATCCACTCCGTCTGCTGTTCCAGAGGAAAAGGGTCACTTCTGTCTCTCACACACCCTCCCCTATCACCCACAGCGAGATCCCCTCCCTGTCTGCTGTTCCAGAGGAAAAGGGTCACTTCTGTCTGTCACACACCCTCCCCTAACACCCACAACGAGATCCACTCCCTGTCTGCTGTTCCAGAGGAAATGGGTCACTTCTGTCTGTCACACACCCTCCCCTATCAACCAAACCGAGATCCACTCCCTGTCTGCTGTTCCAGAGGAAAAGGGTCACTTCTGTCTCTCACACACCCTCCCCTATCACCCACAACGAGATCCACTCCCTGTCTGCTGTTCCAGAGGAAAAGGGTCACTTCTGTCTCTCACACCCTCCACTATCACCCACAGCGAGATCCACTCCGTCTGCTGTTCCAGAGGAAAAGGGTCACTTCTGTCTCTCACACACCCTCCCCTATCACCCACAATAAGATCCACTCCCTGTCTACTGTTCCAGAGGAAAAGGGTCACTTCTGTCTCACACACACCCTCCCCTATCACCCACAGCGAGATCCACTCCATCTGTTATTCCAGAGGAAAAGGGTCACTTCTATCTCTCACACACCCTCCCCTATCACCCATAGAGAGATCCTCTTCCTGTCTGCTGTTCCAGAGGAAAAGGGTCAATTCTGTCTCACACACACCCTCCCCTATCACCCACAGCGAGATCCACTCCGTCTGCTGATCCAGAGGAAAAGGGTCACTTCTGTCTCTCACACACCCTCCCCTATCATTCACAGCGAGATCCACTTCCTGTCTGCTGTTCCAGAGGAAAAGGGTCACTTCTGTCTCTCACACACCCTCCCCTATCACCCACAGCGAGATCCACTCCGTCTGCTGTTCCAGAGGAAAAGGGTCAGTTCTGTCTCATACACCCTCCCCTATCAACCACAATGAGATTCACGCCCTGTCTGCTGTTCCAGAGGAAAAGGGTCACTTCTGTAACTCACACACCCTCCCCTATCACCCACAGCGAGATCCCCTCCGTCTGTTGTTGCAGAGGAAAAGAGTCACTTCTGTCTCTCACACACCCTCCCCTATCATTCACAGCGAGATCCACTTCCTGTCTGCTGTTCCAGAGGAAAAGGGTCACTTCTGTCTCTCACACACCCTCCCCTATCACCCACAGCGAGATCCACTCCGTCTGCTGTTCCAGAGGAAAAGGGTCAGTTCTGTCTCATACACCCTCCCCTATCACCCACAATGAGATCCACTCCCTGTCTGCTGTTCCAGAGGAAAAGGGTCACTTCTGTCTCTCACACACCCTCCCCTATCACCCACAACGAGATCCACTCCCTGTCTGCTGTTCCAGTGGAAAAGGGTCACTTCTGTCTCTCACACACCCTCCCCTATCACCCACAACGAGATCCACTCCGTCTGTTGTTGCAGAGGAAAAAGGTCACTTCTGTCTCTCACACACCCTCCCCTATCACCCACAATGAGATCCACTCCCTGTCTGCTGTTCCAGAGGAAAAGGGTCACTTCTGTCTCTCACACACCCTCCCCTATCAGCCACAGCGAGATCCACTCCGTCTGCTGTTCCAGAGGAAAAGGGTCAGTTCTGTCTCATACACCCTCCCCTATCAACCACAATGAGATCCACGCCCTGTCTGCTGTTCCAGAGGAAAAGGGTCACTTCTGTCACTCACACACCCTCCCCTATCACCCACAGCGAGATCCCCTCCCTGTCTGCTGCTGTTGCTGTTCCAGAGGAGAGGTCAGTACTGTCTCACACACCCTCCCCTATCACCCACAGCGAGATCCACTCCGTCTGTTGTTGCAGAGGAAAAGGGTCACTTCTGTCTCTCACACACCCTCCCCTATGACCCACAATGAAATCCACTCCCTGTCTGCTGTTCCAGAGGAAAAGGGTCAGTTCTTTCTCACACACACCCTCCCCTATCACCCACAACGAGATCCACTCCCTGTCTGCTGTTCCAGAGGAAAAGGGTCACTTCTGTCTCTCACACACCCTCCCCTATCACCCACAACGAGATCCACTCCCTGTCTGCTGTTCCAGAGGAAAAGGGTCACTTCTGTCTCTCACACACCCTCCCCTATCACCCACAATGAGATCCACTCCCTGTCTGCTGTTCCAGAGGAAATGGGTCACTTCTGTCTGTCACACAACCTCCCCTATCACCCAAACCGAGATCCACTCCCTGTCTGCTGTTCCAGAGGAAAAGGGTCACTTCTGTCTCTCACACACCCTCCCCTATCACCCACAACGAGATCCACTCCCTGTCTGCTGTTCCAGAGGAAAAGGGTCACTTCTGTCTCTCACTCACCCTCCCCTATCACCCACAACGAGATCCACTCCGTCTGTTGTTGCAGAGGAAAAGGGTCACTTCTGTCTCTCACACACCCTCCCCTATCATCCACAATGAGATCCACTCCCTGTCTGCTGTTCCAGAGGAAAAGGGTCACTTCTGTCTGTCACACACCCTCCCCTAACACCCACAACGAGATCCACTCCCTGTCTGCTGTTCCAGAGGAAATGGGTCACTTCTGTCTGTCACACACCCTCCCCTATCACCCAAACCGAGATCCTGTCTGCTGTTCCAGAGGAAAAGGGTCACTTCTGTCTCTCACACACCCTCCCCTATCACCCACAGCGAGATCCACTCCGTCTGCTGTTCCAGAGGAAAAGGGTCACTTCTGTCTCTCACACACCCTCCCCTATCACCCACAGCGAGATCCACTCCATCTGTTATTCCAGAGGAAAAGGGTCACTTCTATCTCTCACACACCCTCCCCTATCACCCATAGAGAGATCCTCTTCCTGTCTGCTGTTCCAGTGGAAAAGGGTCAATTCTGTCTCACACACACCCTCCCCTATCACCCACTGCGAGATCCACTCCGTCTGCTGATCCAGAGGAAAAGGGTCACTTCTGTCTCTCACACACCCTCCCCTATCATTCACAGCGAGATCCACTTCCTGTCTGCTGTTCCAGAGGAAAAGGGTCACTTCTGTCTCTCACACACCCTCCCCTATCACCCACAGCGAGATCCACTCCGTCTGCTGTTCCAGAGGAAAAGGGTCAGTTCTGTCTCATACACCCTCCCCTATCAACCACAATGAGATTCACGCCCTGTCTGCTGTTCCAGAGGAAAAGGGTCACTTCTGTAACTCACACACCCTCCCCTATCACCCACAGCGAGATCCCCTCCCTGTCTGCTGCTGTTGCTGTTCCAGAGGAGAGGTCAGTACTGTCTCACACACCCTCCCCTATCACCCACAGCGAGATCCACTCCGTCTGTTGTTGCAGAGGAAAAGGGTCACTTCTGTCTCTCACACACACTCCCCTATCACCCACAATGAGATCCACTCCCTGTCTGCTGTTCCAGAGGAAAAGGGTCACTTCTGTCTCTCACACACCCTCCCCTATCACCCACAACGAGATCCACTCCCTGTCTGCTGTTCCAGTGGAAAAGGGTCACTTCTGTCTCTCACACACCCTCCCCTATCACCCACAACGAGATCCACTCCGTCTGTTGTTGCAGAGGAAAAAGGTCACTTCTGTCTCTCACACACCCTCCCCTATCACCCACAATGAGATCCACTCCCTGTCTGCTGTTCCAGAGGAAAAGAGTCACTTCTGTCTCTCACACACCCTCCCCTATCAGCCACAGCGAGATCCACTCCGTCTGCTGTTCCAGAGGAAAAGGGTCAGTTCTGTCTCATACACCCTCCCCTATCAACCACAATGAGATCCACGCCCTGTCTGCTGTTCCAGAGGAAAAGGGTCACTTCTGTCACTCACACACCCTCCCCTATCACCCACAGCGAGATCCCCTCCCTGTCTGCTGCTGTTGCTGTTCCAGAGGAGAGGTCAGTACTGTCTCACACACCCTCCCCTATCACCCACAGCGAGATCCACTCCGTCTGTTGTTGCAGAGGAAAAGGGTCACTTCTGTCTCTCACACACCCTCCCCTATGACCCACAATGAGTTGCACTCCGTCTGCTGTTCCAGAGGAAAAGGGTCACTTCTGTCTCTCACACCCTCCACTATCACCCACAGCGAGATCCACTCCGTCTGCTGTTCCAGAGGAAAAGGGTCACTTCTGTCTCACACACACCCTCCCCTATCACCCACAACGAGATCCACTCCGTCTGTTGTTGCAGAGGAAAAGGGTCACTTCTGTCTCTCACACACCCTCCCCTATGACCCACAATGAGTTGCACTCCGTCTGCTGTTCCAGAGGAAAAGGGTCACTTCTGTCTCTCACACCCTCCACTATCACCCACAGCGAGATCCACTCCGTCTGCTGTTCCAGAGGAAAAGGGTCACTTCTGTCTCACACACACCCTCCCCTATCACCCACAACGAGATCCACTCCGTCTGTTGTTGCAGAGGAAAAGGGTCACTTCTGTCTCTCACACACCCTCCCCTATCATCCACAATGAGATCCACTCCCTGTCTGCTGTTCCAGAGGAAAAGGGTCACTTCTGTCTGTCACACACCCTCCCCTAACACCCACAACGAGATCCACTCCCTGTCTGCTGTTCCAGAGGAAATGGGTCACTTCTGTCTGTCACACACCCTCCCCTATCACCCAAACCGAGATCCACTCCCTGTCTGCTGTTCCAGAGGAAAAGGGTCACTTCTGTCTCTCACACACCCTCCCCTATCACCCACAACGAGATCCACTCCCTGTCTGCTGTTCCAGAGGAAAAGGGTCACTTCTGTCTCTCACACCCTCCACTATCACCCACAGCGAGATCCACTCCGTCTGCTGTTCCAGAGGAAAAGGGTCACTTCTGTCTCTCACACACCCTCCCCTATCACCCACAATAAGATCCACTCCCTGTCTACTGTTCCAGAGGAAAAGGGTCACTTCTGTCTCACACACACCCTCCCCTATCACCCACAGCGAGATCCACTCCATCTGTTATTCCAGAGGAAAAGGGTCACTTCTATCTCTCACACACCCTCCCCTATCACCCATAGAGAGATCCTCTTCCTGTCTGCTGTTCCAGAGGAAAAGGGTCAATTCTGTCTCACACACACCCTCCCCTATCACCCACAGCGAGATCCACTCCGTCTGCTGATCCAGAGGAAAAGGGTCACTTCTGTCTCTCACACACCCTCCCCTATCATTCACAGCGAGATCCACTTCCTGTCTGCTGTTCCAGAGGAAAAGGGTCACTTCTGTCTCTCACACACCCTCCCCTATCACCCACAGCGAGATCCACTCCGTCTGCTGTTCCAGAGGAAAAGGGTCAGTTCTGTCTCATACACCCTCCCCTATCAACCACAATGAGATTCACGCCCTGTCTGCTGTTCCAGAGGAAAAGGGTCACTTCTGTAACTCACACACCCTCCCCTATCACCCACAGCGAGATCCCCTCCGTCTGTTGTTGCAGAGGAAAAGAGTCACTTCTGTCTCTCACACACACTCCCCTATCACCCACAATGAGATCCACTCCCTGTCTGCTGTTCCAGAGGAAAAGGGTCACTTCTGTCTCTCACACACCCTCCCCTATCACCCACAACGAGATCCACTCCCTGTCTGCTGTTCCAGTGGAAAAGGGTCACTTCTGTCTCTCACACACCCTCCCCTATCACCCACAACGAGATCCACTCCGTCTGTTGTTGCAGAGGAAAAAGGTCACTTCTGTCTCTCACACACCCTCCCCTATCACCCACAATGAGATCCACTCCCTGTCTGCTGTTCCAGAGGAAAAGGGTCACTTCTGTCTCTCACACACCCTCCCCTATCAGCCACAGCGAGATCCACTCCGTCTGCTGTTCCAGAGGAAAAGGGTCAGTTCTGTCTCATACACCCTCCCCTATCAACCACAATGAGATCCACGCCCTGTCTGCTGTTCCAGAGGAAAAGGGTCACTTCTGTCACTCACACACCCTCCCCTATCACCCACAGCGAGATCCCCTCCCTGTCTGCTGCTGTTGCTGTTCCAGAGGAGAGGTCAGTACTGTCTCACACACCCTCCCCTATCACCCACAGCGAGATCCACTCCGTCTGTTGTTGCAGAGGAAAAGGGTCACTTCTGTCTCTCACACACCCTCCCCTATGACCCACAATGAAATCCACTCCCTGTCTGCTGTTCCAGAGGAAAAGGGTCAGTTCTTTCTCACACACACCCTCCACTATCACCCACAGCGAGATCCACTCCTTCTGCTGTTCCAGAGGAAAAGGGTCACTTCTGTCTCTCACACACCCTCCCCTATCACCCACAATGAGATCCACTCCGTCTGCTGTTCCAGAGGAAAAGGGTCACTTCTGTCTCTCACACACCCTCCCCTATCACCCACAACGATCCACTCCCTGTCTGCTGTTCCAAGGAAAAGGGTCACTTCTGTCTCACACACACCCTCCCCTATCACCCACAACGAGATCCACTCCCTGTCTGCTGTTCCAGAGGAAAAGGGTCACTTCTGGCTCTCGCACACCCTCCCCTATCACCCACAACGAGATCCACTCCCTGTCTGCTGTTCCAGAGGAAAAGGGTCACTTCTGTCTCTCACACACCCTCCCGTATCACCCACAGCGAGATCCACTCCCTGTCTGCTGTTCCAGAGGAAAAGGGTCACTTCTGGCTCTCGCACACCCTCCCCTATCACCCACAGTGAGATCCACTCGCTGTCTGCTGTTCCAGAGGAAAAGGGTCACTTCTGTCTCTCACACACCCTCCCCTATCACCCACAGTGAGATCCACTCCCTGTCTGCTGCTGTTGCTGTTGAGCAGAGGTCAGTACTGTCTCACACACCCTCCCCTATCACACACAGCGAGATCCACTCCGTCTGTTGTTCCAGAGGAAAAGGGTCACTTCTGTCTCTCACACACCCTCCCCTATCACCCACAACGAGATCCACTCCCTGTCTGCTGTTCCAGAGGAAAAGGGTCACTTCTGTCTCACACACACCCTCCCCTATCACCCACAACGAGATCCACTCCCTGTCTGCTGTTCCAGAGGAAAAGGGTCACTTCTGTCTCACACACACCCTCCACTATCACCCACAGCGAGATCCACTCCGTCTGTTGTTGCAGAGGAAAAGGGTCACTTCTCTCTCTCACACACCCTCCCCTATCATCCACAATGAGATCCATTCCCTGTCTGATGTTCCACAGCAAAAGGGTCACTTCTGTCTCACACACAACCTCCACTATCACCCACAGCGAGATCCACTCCGTCTGCTGTTCCAGAGGAAAAGGGTCACTTCTGTCTCTCACACACCCTCCCCTGTCATCCACAACGAGATCCACACCCTGTCTGCTGTTCCAGAGGAAAAGGGTCACTTCTGTCTCACACACACCCTCCCCTATCACCCACAACGAGATCCACAACCTGTCTGCTGTTCCAGAGGAAAAGGGTCACTTCTGTCTCTCACACACCCTCCCCTATCACCCAAACCGAGATCCACTCCCTGTCTGCTGTTCCAGAGGAAAAGCGTCACTTCTGTCTCTCACACACCCTCCCCTATCACCCACAGCGAGATCCATTCCGTCTGCTGTTCCAGAGGAAAAGGGTCACTTCTGTCTCTCACACACCCTCCCCTATCACCCACAATAAGATCCACTCCCTGTCTGCTGTTCCACAGGAAAAGGGTCACTTCTGTCTCTCACACACCCTCCCCTATCACCCACAACGAGATCCACTCCCTGTCTGCTGTTCCAGAGGAAAAGGGTCACTTCTGTCTCACACACACCCTCCACTATCACCCACAGCGAGATCCACTCCGTCTGTTGTTGCAGAGGAAAAGGGTCACTTCTCTCTCTCACACACCCTCCCCTATCATCCACAATGAGATCCATTCCCTGTCTGATGTTCCACAGCAAAAGGGTCACTTCTGTCTCACACACAACCTCCACTATCACCCACAGCGAGATCCACTCCGTCTGCTGTTCCAGAGGAAAAGGGTCACTTCTGTCTCTCACACACCCTCCCCTGTCATCCACAACGAGATCCACACCCTGTCTGCTGTTCCAGAGGAAAAGGGTCACTTCTGTCTCACACACACCCTCCCCTATCACCCACAACGAGATCCACAACCTGTCTGCTGTTCCAGAGGAAAAGGGTCACTTCTGTCTCTCACACACCCTCCCCTATCACCCAAACCGAGATCCACTCCCTGTCTGCTGTTCCAGAGGAAAAGCGTCACTTCTGTCTCTCACACACCCTCCCCTATCACCCACAGCGAGATCCATTCCGTCTGCTGTTCCAGAGGAAAAGGGTCACTTCTGTCTCTCACACACCCTCCCCTATCACCCACAATAAGATCCACTCCCTGTCTGCTGTTCCACAGGAAAAGGGTCACTTCTGTCTCTCACACACCCTCCCCTATCACCCACAACGAGATCCACTCCCTGTCTGTTGTTCCACAGGAAAAGGTTCACTTCTGTCTCTCACACACCCTCCCCTATCACCTACAGCGAGATCCACTCCGTCTGCTGTTCCAGAGGAAAAGGGTCACTTCTGTCTCTCACACACCCTCCCCTATCACCCACAGCGAGATCCCCTCCCTGTCTGCTGCTGTTGCTGTTCCAGAGGAGAAGTCAGTACTGTCTCACACACCCTCCCCTATCACCCACAGCGAGATCCACTCCGTCTGTTGTTGCAGAGGAAAAGGGTCACTTCTGTCTCTCACACACCCTCCCCTATCACCCACAACGAGATCCACTCCCTGTCTGTTGTTCCACAGGGAAAGGTTCACTTCTGTCTCTCACACACCCTCCCCTATCATTCACAGCGAGATCCACTTCCTGTCTGCTGTTCCAGAGGAAAAGGGTCACTTCTGTCTCTCACACACCCTCCCCTATCACCCACAACGAGATCCACTCCCTGTCTGCTGTTCCAGAGGAAATGGGTCACTTCTGACTCTCACACACCCTCCCCTATCACCCACAACGAGATCCACTCCCTGTCTGCTGTTCCAGAGGAAAAGGGTCACTTCTGTCACTCACACACCCTCCCCTATCACCCACAGCGAGATCCCCTCCCTGTCTGCTGCTGTTGCTGTTCCAGAGGAGAAGTCAGTACTGTCTCACACACCCTCCCCTATCACCCACAGCGAGATCCACTCCGTCTGTTGTTGCAGAGGAAAAGGGTCACTTCTGTCTCTCACACACCCTCCCCTATCACCCAAAATGAAATCCACTCCCTGTCTGCTGTTCCAGATGAAAAGGGTCAGTTCTGTCTCACACACACCCTCCACTATCACCCACAGCGAGATCCACTCCTTCTGCTGTTCCAGAGGAAAAGGGTCACTTCTGTCTCTCACACACCCTCCCCTATCACCCACAATGAGTTCCACTCCGTCTGCTGTTCCAGAGGAAAAGGGTCACTTCTGTCTCACACACCCTCCACTATCACCCACAATGAGATCCACTCCCTGTCTGCTGTTCCAGAGGAAAAGGGTCACTTCTGTCTCTCACACACCCTCCCCTATCACCCACAGCGAGATCCACTCCCTGTCTGCTGTTCCAGAGGAAAAGGGTCACTTCTGTCTCACACACCCTCCACTATCACCCACAACGAGATCCACTCCGTCTGCTGTTCCAGAGGAAAAGGGTCACTTCTGTCTCTCACACACCCTCCCCTATCACCCACAATGAGTTCCACTCGGTCTGCTGTTCCAGAGGAGAGGTCAGTACTGTCTCACACACACCCTCCACTATCACCCACAGCGAGATCCACTCCCTGTCTGCTGTTCCAGAGGAAAAGGGTCACTTCTGTCTCTCACACACCCTCCCCTATCACCTACAGCGAGATCCACTCCGTCTGCTGTTCCAGAGGAAAAGGGTCACTTCTGTCTCTCACACACCCTCCCCTATCACCCACAGCGAGATCCCCTCCCTGTCTGCTGCTGTTGCTGTTCCAGAGGAGAAGTCAGTACTGTCTCACACACCCTCCCCTATCACCCACAGCGAGATCCACTCCGTCTGTTGTTGCAGAGGAAAAGGGTCACTTCTGTCTCTCACACACCCTCCCCTATCACCCAAAATGAAATCCACTCCCTGTCTGCTGTTCCAGATGAAAAGGGTCAGTTCTGTCTCACACACACCCTCCACTATCACCCACAGCGAGATCCACTCCTTCTGCTGTTCCAGAGGAAAAGGGTCACTTCTGTCTCTCACACACCCTCCCCTATCACCCACAATGAGTTCCACTCCGTCTGCTGTTCCAGAGGAAAAGGGTCTCTTCTGTCTCACACACCCTCCACTATCACCCACAATGAGATCCACTCCCTGTCTGCTGTTCCAGAGGAAAAGGGTCACTTCTGTCTCTCACACACCCTCCCCTATCACCCACAGCGAGATCCACTCCCTGTCTGCTGTTCCAGAGGAAAAGGGTCACTTCTGTCTCACACACCCTCCACTATCACCCACAACGAGATCCACTCCGTCTGCTGTTCCAGAGGAAAAGGGTCACTTCTGTCTCTCACACACCCTCCCCTATCACCCACAATGAGTTCCACTCCGTCTGCTGTTCCAGAGGAGAGGTCAGTACTGTCTCACACACACCCTCCACTATCACCCACAGCGAGATCCACTCCCTGTCTGCTGTTCCAGAGGAAAAGGTTCACTTCTGTCTCTCACACACCCTCCCCTATCATTCACAGCGAGATCCACTTCCTGTCTGCTGTTCCAGAGGAAAAGGGTCACTTCTGTCACTCACACACCCTCCCCTATCACCCACAGCGAGATCCCCTCCCTGTCTGCTGCTGTTGCTGTTCCAGAGGAGAAGTCAGTACTGTCTCACACACCCTCCCCTATCACCCACAGCGAGATCCACTCCGTCTGTTGTTGCAGAGGAAAAGGGTCACTTCTGTCTCTCACACACCCTCCCCTATCACCCAAAATGAAATCCACTCCCTGTCTGCTGTTCCAGATGAAAAGGGTCAGTTCTGTCTCACACACACCCTCCACTATCACCCACAGCGAGATCCACTCCTTCTGCTGTTCCAGAGGAAAAGGGTCACTTCTGTCTCTCACACACCCTCCCCTATCACCCACAATGAGTTCCACTCCGTCTGCTGTTCCAGAGGAAAAGGGTCACTTCTGTCTCACACACCCTCCACTATCACCCACAATGAGATCCACTCCCTGTCTGCTGTTCCAGAGGAAAAGGGTCACTTCTGTCTCTCACACACCCTCCCCTATCACCCACAGCGAGATCCACTCCCTGTCTGCTGTTCCAGAGGAAAAGGGTCACTTCTGTCTCACACACCCTCCACTATCACCCACAACGAGATCCACTCCGTCTGCTGTTCCAGAGGAAAAGGGTCACTTCTGTCTCTCACACACCCTCCCCTATCACCCACAATGAGTTCCACTCCGTCTGCTGTTCCAGAGGAGAGGTCAGTACTGTCTCACACACACCCTCCACTATCACCCACAGCGAGATCCACTCCCTGTCTGCTGTTCCAGAGGAAAAGGGTCACTTCTGTCTCTCACACACCCTCCCCTATCACCCACAACGAGATACACTCCCTGTCTGCTGTTCCAGAGGAAAAGGTTCACTTCTGTCTCTCACACACCCTCCCCTATCACCCACAACGAGATCCACTCCCTGTCTGCTGTTCCAGAGGAAATGGGTCACTTCTGACTCTCACACACCCTCCCCTATCACCGACAACGAGATCCACTCCCTGTCTACTGTTCCAGAGGAAAAGGGTCACTTCTGTCTCTCACACACCCTCCCCTATCACCCAAACCGAGATCCACTCCCTGTCTGCTGTTCCAGAGGAAAAGGGTCACTTCTGTCACTCACACACCCTCCCCTATCACCCACAGCGAGATCCCCTCCCTGTCTGCTGCTGTTGCTGTTCCAGAGGAGAAGTCAGTACTGTCTCACACACCCTCCCCTATCACCCACAGCGAGATCCACTCCCTCTGTTGTTGCAGAGGAAAAGGGTCACTTCTGTCTCTCACACACCCTCCCCTATCACCCACAACGAGATCCACTCCCTGTCTGTTGTTCCACAGGAAAAGGTTCACTTCTGTCTCTCACACACCCTCCCCTATCACCTACAGCGAGATCCACTCCGTCTGCTGTTCCAGAGGAAAAGGGTCACTTCTGTCTCACACACACCCTCCCCTATCACCCACAGCGAGATCCACTCCGTCTGCTGTTCCAGAGGAAAAGGGTCCCTTCTGTCTCTCACACACCCTCCCCTATCACCCACAACGAGATCCACTCCCTGTCTGCTGTTCCAGAGGAAAAGGGTCACTTCTGTCTCTCACACACCCTCCACTATCACCCACAACGAGATCCACTCCCTGTCTGCTGTTCCAGAGGAAAAAGGGTCACTTCTGTCTCTCACACACCCTCCCCTATCACCCACAACGAGATCCACTCCCTGTCTGCTGTTCCAGAGGAAATGGGTCACTTCTGTCTCTCACACACCCTCCCCTATCACCCACAACGAGATCCACTCCCTGTCTGCTGTTCCACAGCAAAAGGGTCGCTTCTGTCTCACACACACCCTCCACTATCACCCACAGCGAGATCCCCTCCGTCTGCTGTTCCAGAGGAAAAGGGTCACTTCTGTCTCTCACACACCCTCCCCTATCACCCACAATGTGATCCACTCCGTCTGCTGTTCCAGAGGAGAGGTCAGTACTGTCTCACACACACCCTCCACTAACACCCACAGCGAGATCCACTCCGTCTGTTGTTGCAGAGGAAAAGGGTCACTTCTGTCTCTCACACACCCTCCACTATCACCCACAACGAGATCCACTCCCTGTCTGCTGTTCCAGAGGAAATGGGTCACTTCTGTCTCTCACACCCCCTCCCCTTTCACCCACAATGAGATCCACTCCCTGTCTGCTGTTCCAGAGGTAAAGGGTCAGTTCTGTCTCACACACACCCTCCACTATCACCCACAGCGAGATCCACTCCCTGTCTGCTGTTCCAGAGGAAATGGGTCAGTTCCGTCTCACACACACCCTCCACTATCACCTAGAGCGAGATCCACTCCATGTGCTGTTCCAGAGGAAAAGGGTCACTTCTGTTTCTCACACACCCTCCCCTATCACCCACAATGAGATCCACTCCCTGTCTGCTGTTCCAGAGGAAAAGGGTCACTTCTGTCTCACACACACCCTGCACTATCACCCACAGCGAGATCCACTCCGTCTGCTGTTCCAGAGGAAAAGGGTCCCTTCTGTCTCTCACACACCCTCCCCTATCACCCACAACGAGATCCACTCCCTGTCTGCTGTTCCAGAGGAAAAGGGTCACTTCTGTCTCTCACACACCCTCCACTATCACCCACAACGAGATCCACTCCCTGTCTGCTGTTCCAGAGGAAAAGGGTCACTTCTGTCTCTCACACACCCTCCCCTATCACCCACAACGAGATCCACTCCCTGTCTGCTGTTCCAGAGGAAATGGGTCACTTCTGTCTCTCACACACCCTCCCCTATCACCCACAACGAGATCCACTCCCTGTCTGCTGTTCCACAGCAAAAGGGTCGCTTCTGTCTCACACACACCCTCCACTATCACCCACAGCGAGATCCCCTCCGTCTGCTGTTCCAGAGGAAAAGGGTCACTTCTGTCTCTCACACACCCTCCACTATCACCCACAACGAGATCCACTCCCTGTCTGCTGTTCCAGAGGAAAAGGGTCACTTCTGTCTCTCACACACCCTCCCCTATCACCCACAACGAGATCCACTCCCTGTCTGCTGTTCCAGAGGAAATGGGTCACTTCTGTCTCTCACACACCCTCCCCTATCACCCACAACGAGATCCACTCCCTGTCTGCTGTTCCACAGCAAAAGGGTCGCTTCTGTCTCACACACACCCTCCACTATCACCCACAGCGAGATCCCCTCCGTCTGCTGTTCCAGAGGAAAAGGGTCACTTCTGTCTCTCACACACCCTCCCCTATCACCCACAATGTGATCCACTCCGTCTGCTGTTCCAGAGGAGAGGTCAGTACTGTCTCACACACACCCTCCACTATCACCCACAGCGAGATCCACTCCGTCTGTTGTTGCAGAGGAAAAGGGTCACTTCTGTCTCTCACACACCCTCCACTATCACCCACAACGAGATCCACTCCCTGTCTGCTGTTCCAGAGGAAATGGGTCACTTCTGTCTCTCACACACCCTCCCCTATCACCCACAACGAGATCCACTCCCTGTCTACTGTTCCAGAGGAAAAGGGTCACTTCTGTCTCTCACACACCCTCCCCTATCACTCACAACGAGATCCACTCCCTGTCTGCTGTTCCAGAGGAAATGGGTCACTTCTGTCTCTCACACACCCTCCCCTATCACCGACAATGAGATCCACTCCGTCTGCTGTTCCAGAGGAAAAGGGTCACTTCTGTCTCTCACACACCCTCCCCTATCACTCACAACGAGATCCACTCCCTGTCTGCTGTTCCAGAGGAAATGGGTCACTTCTGTCTCTCACACACCCTCCCCTATCACCGACAATGAGATCCACTCCGTCTGCTGTTCCAGAGGAGAGGTCAGTACTGTCTCACACACACCCTCCACTATCACCCACAGCTATATCCACTCCGTCTATTGTTGCAGATGAAAAGGGTCACTTCTGTCTCTCACACACCCTCCCCTATCGCCCACAATGAGATCCACTCCCTGTCTGCTGTTCCAGAGGAAAAGGGTCACTTCTGTCTCTCACACACCCTCCACTATCACCCACAACGAGATCCACTCCGTCTGCTGTTCCAGAGGAAAAGGGTCACTTCTGTCTCTCACACACCCTCCCCTATCACCCACAACGAGATCCACTCCCTGTCTGCTGTTCCAGAGGAAATGGGTCACTTCTGTCTCTCACACACCCTCCCCTATCACCCACAACGAGATCCACTCCCTGTCTACTGTTCCAGAGGAAAAGGGTCACTTCTGTCTCTCACACACCCTCCCCTATCACCCACAATGAGATCCACTCCGTCTGCTGTTCCAGAGGAGAGGTCAGTACTGTCTCACACACACCCTCCACTATCACCCACAGCGAGATCCACTCCGTCTGTTGTTGCAGAGGAAAAGGGTCACTTCTGTCTCACACACACCCTCCACTATCACCCACAGCGAGATCCACTCCCTGTCTGCTGTTCCAGAGGAAAAGGGTCACTTCTGTCTCTCACACACCCTCCCCTATCACCCACAACGAGATCCACTCCCTGTCTGTTGTTCCAGAGGAAATGGGTCAGTTCCGTCTCACACACACCCTCCACTATCACCTAGAGCGAGATCCACTCCGTGTGCTGTTCCAGAGGAAAAGGGTCACTTCTGTTTCTCACACACCCTCCCCTATCACCCACAGCGAGATCCACTCCGTCTGTTGTTGCAGAGGAAAAGGGTCACTTCTGTCTCTCTCACACCCTCCCCTATCATCCACAATGAGATCCACTCCCTGTCTGCTGTTCCAGAGGAAAAGGGTCACTTCTGTCTCACACACACCCTGCACTATCACCCACAGCGAGATCCACTCCGTCTGCTGTTCCAGAGGAAAAGGGTCCCTTCTGTCTCTCACACACCCTCCCCTATCACCCACAACGAGATCCACTCCCTGTCTGCTGTTCCAGAGGAAAAGGGTCACTTCTGTCTCTCACACACCCTCCACTATCACCCACAACGAGATCCACTCCCTGTCTGCTGTTCCAGAGGAAAAGGGTCACTTCTGTCTCTCACACACCCTCCCCTATCACCCACAACGAGATCCACTCCCTGTCTGCTGTTCCAGAGGAAATGGGTCACTTCTGTCTCTCACACACCCTCCCCTATCACCCACAACGAGATCCACTCCCTGTCTGCTGTTCCACAGCAAAAGGGTCGCTTCTGTCTCACACACACCCTCCACTATCACCCACAGCGAGATCCCCTCCGTCTGCTGTTCCAGAGGAAAAGGGTCACTTCTGTCTCTCACACACCCTCCCCTATCACCCACAATGTGATCCACTCCGTCTGCTGTTCCAGAGGAGAGGTCAGTACTGTCTCACACACACCCTCCACTATCACCCACAGCGAGATCCACTCCGTCTGTTGTTGCAGAGGAAAAGGGTCACTTCTGTCTCTCACACACCCTCCACTATCACCCACAACGAGATCCACTCCCTGTCTGCTGTTCCAGAGGAAATGGGTCACTTCTGTCTCTCACACACCCTCCCCTATCACCCACAACGAGATCCACTCCCTGTCTACTGTTCCAGAGGAAAAGGGTCACTTCTGTCTCTCACACACCCTCCCCTATCACTCACAACGAGCACATCCACTTCCTGTCTGCTGTTCCAGAGGAAAAGGGTCACTTCTGTCTCTCACACACCCTCCCCTATCACTCACAACGAGATCCACTCCCTGTCTGCTGTTCCAGAGGAAATGGGTCACTTCTGTCTCTCACACACCCTCCCCTATCACCGATAATGAGATCCACTCCGTCTGCTGTTCCAGAGGAAAAGGGTCACTTCTGTCTCTCACACACCCTCCCCTATCACTCACAACGAGATCCACTCCCTGTCTGCTGTTCCAGAGGAAATGGGTCACTTCTGTCTCTCACACACCCTCCCCTATCACCGACAATGAGATCCACTCCGTCTGCTGTTCCAGAGGAGAGGTCAGTACTGTCTCACACACACCCTCCACTATCACCCACAGCGAGATCCACTCCGTCTGTTGTTGCAGAGGAAAAGTGTCACTTCTGTCTCACACACACCCTCCACTATCACCCACAGCGAGATCCACTCCCTGTCTGCTGTTCCAGAGGAAAAGGGTCACTTCTGTCTCTCACACACCCTCCCCTATCACCCACAACGAGATCCACTCCCTGTCTGTTGTTCCAGAGGAAATGGGTCAGTTCCGTCTCACACACACCCTCCACTATCACCTACAGCGAGATCCACTCCGTGTGCTGTTTCAGAGGAAAAGGGTCACTTCTGTTTCTCACACACCCTCCCCTATCACCCACAGCGAGATCCACTCCGTCTGTTGTTGCAGAGGAAAAGGGTCACTTCTGTCTCTCACACACCCTCCCCTATCATCCACAATGAGATCCACTCCCTGTCTGCTGTTCCAGAGGAAAAGGGTCACTTCTGTCTCACACACACCCTGCACTATCACCCACAGCGAGATCCACTCCGTCTGCTGTTCCAGAGGAAAAGGGTCCCTTCTGTCTCTCACACACCCTCCCCTATCACCCACAACGAGATCCACTCCCTGTCTGCTGTTCCAGAGGAAAAGGGTCACTTCTGTCTCTCACACACCCTCCACTATCACCCACAATGAGATCCACTCCCTGTCTGCTGTTCCAGAGGAAAAGGGTCACTTCTGTCTCTCACACACCCTCCCCTATCACCCACAACGAGATCCACTCCCTGTCTGCTGTTCCAGAGGAATTGGGTCACTTCTGTCTCTCACACACCCTCCCCTATCACCCACAACATCCACTCCCTGTCTACTGTTCCAGAGGAAAAGGGTCACTTCTGTCTCTCACACACCCTCCCCTATCACTCACAACGAGATCCACTTCCTGCCTGCTGTTCCAGAGGAGAGGTCACTTCTGTCTCACACACACCCTCCACTATCACCCACAACGAGATCCACTCCCTGTCTGCTGTTCCAGAGGAAAAGGGTCACTTCTGTCTCTCACACACCCTCCACTATCACCCACAACGAGATCCACTCCCTGTCTACTGTTCCAGAGGAAAAGGGTCACTTCTGTCTCTCACACACCCTCCCCTATCACCCACAACGAGATCCACTCCCTGTCTGCTGTTCCAGAGGAAAAGGGTCACTTCTGTCTCTCTCACACCCTTCCCTATCACCCACAGCGAGATCCACTCCGTCTGCTGTTCCAGAGGAGTTAGTGCCCTTTCTCTCTCTCTTTCCCCCTCCCTCTCCCTCTCCCCCCTCCCTCTCCCCCTCCCTCTCCCTCTCCCCTCCCTCCCTCTCCCCCCTCTCCCCCTCCCCCCTCCCCCCTCCCCCCCTCTCCCCCCTTCTCCCTCTCCCCCCCTCTCCCCCCCTTCTCCCCCCCCTCTCCCCCCTCTCCCCCTCTCTTCCCCTCCCTCTCCCCCTCTCCTCTCCCTCCCCCTCTCCCTCCCCCTCTCCCCCTCCCTCTCTCTCCCCCCCCTTCCACTCCTGTCACACACACGCCCTCCCCTGTCGCACACAGAGTGTTGGACCAGAGAGGTCAGTGCTGTAACACGCTCCCTTTCTCTCCCACTCATGGCGACATCCACTCCCCATCTGCCGTCCCAGAAGCGTGGTCCTTCCCCCGACCGCCCACGGCAATATCCGCTCTCCCACCTTGAGGCACGTCGGCCACGCGCTATATCGGTGGCATGGTGATCCCCTACGATGCCAACAGCATCTTGCCTCCCCTCCCCACAGGGAACGTGAAGGAGTTGGCTCTGCATCTGTATGACAGTCTCATCATTCACTACATGGACACTCTGAAGATGGCCGTCCCCTCGCTCATCTACACCCTGCAGAACAACTTGCAGTACGTCGCCATCTCCAACCTGCCCGCAGCCACCTTCCAGGTAAGCTGCGCCCGGCCTGCGTCCTGTTCCACGCAGATCTGCTTTCATCCCACGCTCAGTCCATCCAACCCTGTCAGCATGCGTCCGCACTCTGTGTGAGCCCTGTTGCACGCTCTGTCCCACGCAGGGCTCTGTCTGTGCCTTGTCTGGGCTCTGTCCCACGCAGGCTGCTCCTGGGTCTGGGCTCTGTCTGTGCCTTGTCTGGGCTCTGTCCCACGCAGGCTGCTCCTGGGTCTGGGCTCTGTCCCACGCAGGCTGCTCCTGGGTCTGCGCTCTGTCTGTGCCTTGTCTGCACGCCGTCCTATGCTGGTGTTTGCTCTGTCCCACACAGGCTGCTCCTGGGTCTGCGCTCTGTCTGTACCTTGTCTACACTCTGTCCCACACAGGTCCATTCTGTCTGCATCCTGTCCACACTCCCCTGCGTGGGTCTGCATGGTCTGCACTCTGTCCTGACTGCTCTGTGCCCTGCCCGCGTGGGTTTGCAATGTCTGCACGGGCACATGACTGGATCTGCACTCTGCCCCAGTCAGTCTTAGCCTTGTCACCCTATCATCTACCGGTTTGATATGCAGTCTGGTCCTGAGTCCATCGCTCTGCCTCTGTGCTCTACCCTGCTTGGGCTTGTGGTTAGGGGTTGTTGGGGATTGGTGAGCTGGAGAGGGGGGTGGGAGTCCAGGAAGTGTGGCCGGGAGGGGTGGGGATTAACGCAGCCGGGGTTGGGGGGTTGGCGACAGGAATTTGGAGATCTACATGGAAAGATGCCGTCCAATCATGAGGAAAGAGTGCAGGAGTAAATGGGAGCTTCTGGGGATCGTGACAACTCCCCACGTGTATTGGCGGAGGTGGGGTTTGTACCCTGGTCTCTGGCCGTGGGAGGTGGCTGCCTCTGTTTGGGTGGAAGGAGTTGGGGACGAGTGGAGTTGGGGGAAACTGATCTGTCTTCGGTCTGTGGCTCCATCTCCCTCCCCTCAGGTCCTGTACCAGTTTAAGATCCTCACCACGGCCCTATTCTCGGTGTTGATGCTGAAGAAATCCCTGGGCCCGGCTGCAGTGGATCTCCCTGCTCATCCTCTTCGTGGGCATTGGTATTGTACAAGTGACGCAGGAGGGCAGTGCCGGGCGGGACCAGGTGCCGGGCCAGAGCTACCTGGTGGGACTGCTGGCCGTAGTGGTCTCCTGCATCTCCTCGGGCTTTGCGGGCGTCTACTTTGAGCGCATCCTGAAAGGGACCTCGGCCTCTATCTGGCTTCGCAACATCCAGCTGGGCCTGTTTGGGACGCTGCTGGGTTTGGGGGCGATGATGTCTAAGGACGGCCCCGCCATCGCCCAGAAAGGCTTCTTCTTCGCCTACACGCCCTTGGTGTGGTCCGTCATCCTCAACCAGGCCTTTGGGGGCCTGCTGGTGGCCATGGTCGTCAAGTACGCCGACAACATCCTCAAGGGTTTCGCTGCTTCTGTCTCCATCATCATCTCTACTGTTGCCTCCGTCCACATGTTCGGTTTCCACCTCGACCTGTACTTCACGCTGGGCGCCGGGCTCGTCATTGTCGCCGTCTTTCTGTACAGTCAGCCCAGGAGTAGCCCCAGCTCTGACCCCGGCACGGCCAAGCCTCCTGAGGCAGCCACCACCAAGTTAGTCATCAAATGAGGCGGCCAGTCTCCCACAGGAACTGTGGGGCTTGCCATCTGCTCTGCACCCCTGGTCCGCAAGCAGGCTGGGACCTTTCCTGCAGGCTGCTGGCTTCCCCCTCTCTCTGCAAATGGCGTGGCTGCTCGGTTGGGGACATTGCAGTTACTGCCCGTGAAGGGGGAGACGGACGTAACCTGGAGGGGTTCATTCGTGGGAGAGGGGCTATTTAAGTTCCCTAGGTCACTAAGCAGCCGGAACATGCACACACACCCTCACTGGAGAACAAGTCCCGCCCGCCCTCACTGGGGATGCGTCCTGCGGTGCGCACGGACCCTCACTGGGGATGCGTCCTGCGTGCGCACGGACCCTCACTGGGGATGCGTCCTGCGTGCGCACCGACCCTCACTGGGGATGCGTCCTACGTGCGCACGGACCCTCACTGGGGATGTGTCCTGTGGTGCTCTGACCCTCACTGGGGGGGGGGGGGGGGTCCCGCATACACACTGACCCTCACTGGGTATGTATCCTGTGTTGCACTGACTCTCACTGGGGGGGCATCCTGCGTGCGCACGGACCCTCACTGGGGGGGGTCCCTCGTACACACTGATCCTCACTGGGGATGTGTCCTTTGTTGCTCTGACCCTCACTGGGTGGGGGGGGGGGGGGGGTCCCGCATACACACTGACCCTCACTGGGTATGTATCCTGTGTTGCACTGACTCTCACTGGGGGGGCATCCTGCGTGCGCACGGACCCTCACTGGGGGGGGTCCCTCGTACACACGGACCCTCACTGGGGATGCGTCCTACGTGCGCACGGACCCTCACTGGGGATGTGTCCTGCGTGCGCACGGACCCTCACTGGGGATGCGTCCTGCGTGCGCACGGACCCTCACTGGGGGGGGTCCCTCGTACACACTGATCCTCACTGGGGATGTGTCCTTTGTTGCTTTGACCCTCACTGGGTGGGGGGGGGTGTCCCGCATACACACTGACCCTCACTGGGTATGTATCCTGTGTTGCACTGACTCTCACTGGGGGGGCATCCTGCCGTGCGCACGGACCCTCACTGGGGGGGGTCCCTCGTACACACGGACCCTCACTGGGGATGCGTCCTACATGCGCACGGACCCTCACTGGGGATGTGTCCTGCGTGCGCACGGACCCTCACTGGGGATGTGTCCTGCGTGCGCACGGACCCTCACTGGGGGGGGTCCCTCGTACACACTGATCCTCACTGGGGATGTGTCCTTTGTTGCTCTGACCATCACTGGGTGGGGGGGGGAGGGTCCCGCATACACACTGATCCTCACTGGGGATGTGTCCTTTGTTGCTCTGACCCTCACTGGGTGGGGGGGGGGGGTCCCGCGTACACACTGATCCTCACTGGGGATGTGTCCTTTGTTGCTCTGACCCTCACTGGGTGGGGGGGGGGGTCCCGCGTACACACTGACCCTCGCTGGGTATTTATCCTGTGTTCCACTGACCCTCACTGGGGGGGGGGGCGGGCCCCGCGTACACACTGACTCTCACTGGGGACGTGTCCTGCGTGCACACTGACCCTCACTGGGGGGGGGGGGCGGGTCCCGCATACACACTGAATCATTGGGAATGTGTCCTGCGTGCACACTGACCCCTCACTGTGGGGACAGGTCCCATGTGTGCACTGACCCTCACTGGGGGATGTGTCCTGCACAGTGACACTTATTGAGGGATGTGTCTGGCCACGCGCCACTAACCCTGCCGTTGGGCAAGTGTCCTGCCTGCCAGCCCTCGCTGGGGGCACGGGTCCCACACATGCCCATGCACGAAAACTCAGTGATATTACCCAGGTCAGTTCACACTGTACTCCCCAGCACTGCCTTGCTGCATGTCAAGGTGAACACTCTTTGATAAAAGCTGCTTTGTTTAGGGACCTTTTCTGTTGTATATTGGATGTCGAGTGGTTCCCCCTTCCCTCCCACTCTGCAGAGATGCTGGTCTCCGAAGACCCTGCTCTGGCCGCTAGGGGTGTGTGGTCAGCAAGAACCGCTGTCCTGGTCTCTGCATTGCCTGTGTGGGGAGGAAGGGTTCATTTCTTTTCTAATCATTTCTAAGTTGAGTGGTTGGGTGCCAAGTCCAGCTGCAGCTGCCTGTGGATCTGCCAGTTCTGTTAGTAATCAGAGAAATCCAGGCTGTGAGACTGGAAGGAGTGACCCCTCTGCTGACTCTGTCCGGAGGATGGATGTGTGCGGGTGTGCGTGACTCTGACACTCTTCCCAGCCCGGCTCACAGAGTATCTGAGGGTTTTCAGGGGCGCGGGGGTGTTTACGAAGCTGAGCTGAATGACTGAGCCCCTCCCCAGTCTGTGGGTGTGTGTGGAGCTGGAGAGGGATTCAGAGAGCTCGATGGTGTGGCTTTTCTGAAATGGCAATAGGGGTATTAAATAGAGGGTTCCCTTCACTCCAGGGAACCAGGTGAAGGAGTGGGCTTACTTCGAGATTCTTTATAAAGAAACTATTTTTTTTAATATATTTTTTTGGTATTTGTTTTAGAGGTATCATTGATTAAAAGGTTCTATACATAAAGATATTTAAATTAAAAGTGATAGTATAAATTGGTTCAACAATAAAATTCAACTTTCTCCTGAGATTTTCCTTGTAATGATTGACAGTAAGTCAGTAGTACATGGGGGGGGGGGGTGGCAGGTGGTTCCGTGTTGTCTGGCTCTCCGTCGATGGCACGGTATCCTGATCTCCCGTCCCCGGTACTGAATAGTCTCGCCCTGACTCGAAACCCTGAGGGGCTGGGGAACGGGCTTCCGCCAGCCGTTTGTCCTGTACCCCTCTCAACCTTTCCTGTCCGTATACCTATTGGAGTGCCTTTTAACTGTTAAAATATGTGTCTGAAACAGATACAGATCACCTTCTGTATGAACACATTGCCCCTTCAGGCCCTTTTCTTAACCTACCCCTCGCTGGTTACTGTTTTATAATGGATCTATTGAGTCTGCCCAGATGAAAATGAATCTCAGGGTTGTATACGGTGACATGTATGTACTTTGCTAATAAACTTACTTTGAACTTTGAATCGATAGCTTCCCTGGGAAAAGACTGTGCACATTCACCCTCAGCCCCTCGTGATCTTATACCCGCCTCAGTCTCCTAGGAAGGAGGGTCTAAGTCTGTCCAATCTCTCCCTCACATCCTGGAAAATCCTAAAATGGGCAGCTCAGTTGTGTGGCAGTTAGCATTTGCAATAGTAGGGCCAGTGACACGGGTTCTATTCTCGCCGCTGTCTAGAAGGAAGGAGTCTGTTATCGCTGTGACTGTGTGGGTTCCTTCAGTTTCCTCCCTCATCCCAAAGATGTACAGATTAGGGTCAGTGAGTTATTACCCTGCCGCCGCAGGCTTGGCAAAACCTGTGGGCTACCCCCAGCATCGCCCTCAGATTGTGCTGGTTGTTGAGGCAAACGACACAATTTGCTGTACTAATCATTAGTAACATAAAGGGGGGGGGGGGGGGGGTCTCATTCAAATATAATGGTAGAACTGCGTCCATAATATTGAGTACATGAGTTGAGATGTTGGTGAGGCCCAGTTTGGGGTATTGTGTGCAGTTTTAGTCACCAAGCTACAGGAAAAAGATTGAAAGTGTGCGGAGAAGATTTGCAAGGATTTTACCTGGACTGGAGGACCTGAGCTACAGAGAAAGGTTGAATAGGTTAGGACTTTATTCCCCGGAGTGTAGGAGAATGAGGGGAGATTTGGTTGAGCTAAACAAAATCATGAGTATATTTAGGGGAAATGCAAGCAGGCTTTTTCCACTGAGGTTGGGTAAGACGAGTTAAAGGCCATGGGTTAAGGCTGAAAGGTGAAATGTTTAAGTGGAACATAAAGGGAACTGATTCACTCGAAGGTGGTGAGAGCGTGGAACAAGCTGCCAGCACAAGTGGTGGGCGTGGGTTTGATTTCAACATTTAAGAGTCATTACATGGATGGGAGGGATATGGAGGGCAGTGGTGTGGGTTGATGGGACTGGAAGAAGATCAGGCTGACTTGGATCCAATGGGCTGAAGGGCCTGTTTCTAACCTACAACTACTTAACAATGAACGCACCCTCCCCTCTCATCTCCTCCATGACCCAGACAGGCACATCTGCTGTCATGAAAGATGATCTGTTCTACACCCTGGCTGGTACCTGAGGGGCTGAACTTGCTGGACTGGTATCAGTGAGCAAGGCAGGATTCTGGGTGGAGTTGGAGAATGAATCCTCCCCTACTCTCACCTCGAGGCTACCATCGTAACCCAGAGGGAGGACTCTGATAGTGTGACCAACACAGACACACGGGGTGGGAAATAGCCAGCTAAACCCAGAAGGGAGGAGGCATCTCCAGCCTCAGCATGCTGACCACAGTCAATGGCAGTGAAGTTACCCACAATCCTCAGGGTTCCAGAAACCACTCTGTTCTGTACACTGCTCAGTGTGGCATGACCCAGAGAAACGGATGTGAGTCTCCCCCAGCCGAGAGAACCATTCACAGTGGGAGGAGGGAAGCATCATTACAGGGAAGGGTCTGGAAGTGGGATCACAGTTTTGGAAGGGGAGGAGGAAGTGGGTTGGGGGGAGGCATGGAGAGAAGACAGGTGTTTAATTCCTTTCTCCTTCCCCCCCCACCCCTCCCTCTGCCTTCCCCTCCGCTCTCCCTGCTCCACTCTCTCACCCCTCCAACCCCCCTCCCCCGACCACTAACCCACAACTGCTCCCCTCTGACCACTCCCCCATCCAACCTCTCTCTCCCTCCCCTCCTCTGCCTCTTTGCCCCCCTCCCTCGCAGAATCGGCTCCAAGGAGAAGGGTTGCTGACTCCAGACTGACCGGACTGGCAGAGGCAGCGGATTCTGGACTCGGACATTATGTTGTGGGGGGATGGACTCCCCCCTCCCAGAGCTCCTGGCTTTCTGGGGGGGGCTGCTTTGAGACTTACAATAGCTTGGCTTTGCCCCAGCTCCTACTGCCCTGTGCTTCCCCCCACCCCCGCTGGCTCATCATTCAGTGCTCTGCTGTTGCTACTAGACCCGTGGTGTGTGTGTCAATGGAACAGTGTTCATTCTGCTGGCTGGGTGTGTGTGCAGATGAGGTTCAGACACAGCTAAACTACTGAAAATTGGCTCACGGCCCACCATACACAGTGGGCAGACTGGGAGGCCCCTGTTCCTGCTCCAGGAGGAAAGAGTGTCCTCTCCCTGCTCAGAGTGTGGCTGGGAGAACGGTGGTGTTCACACTGGCCCAGCTGTCAGCGCAAACAAGGCGACATTGTGTCCCCACTGGTCAAACGTGTCTTCACACCCCCCCCCCCCCAAGCATCACAGGGTGAAAACACAAGAGATTCTGGAAACCCAAAGCAACACACAAAATGCTGGAGGAACTCAGGGAATGGACAGATACATTATGTGTAGAGACCTTTCGTCAGGACCAGAGAGCAAAGGTGAAGAGGCCAGGGAACAAGCTCCCTGACCTGCTGAGATCTTCCAGTGTTGTGTGTGAGCCTTGGACTGTGGGAGGGGAGTGAGGCAGGCACACTGCGCTGTGGGGCGGGTTTGCCCGTCCAGAGCTGGCTGGCTGAGTGGGGTCTGCCTTTCTGAACTGCAGCTGCTGGGTGGCAAGGTTGACAGTGTTGCACCCCTTGTGAGGTCACAATGACCTCACACAGGGAGAGATCCCACCCATCCCACCGACCTCGTGCCTAACAGCTGAGGGCACTGCTTTGCCCCCACACATCACAGATGGGATCCACACCGCCGTTCCGGGACGTCCTTCCCACCCCCACTCTCCTGAGACTTCTGAAGCAACTGGATGGTGAGAACCGGGCGTAGGCCCGACTGGGCAGGTCCGCAGTGTGGGAGGGGGGACAGGGTGAGGAGGAGTTCCACTCCGGGAGGGGGGACAGGGTGAGGGGGAGCTCCACTCCGGGAGGGGAGTGGTGGAGGGAGCTCCGCTCCGGGAGGGGTGGAGGGAGCTCCACTCCAGGAGGGGAGTGGTGGAGGGAGCTCCACTCTGGGAGGGGAGTGGTGGAGGGAGCTCCACTCCGGGAGGGGAGTGGTGGAGGGAGCTCCACCGGGAGGGGAGTGGTGGAGGGAGCTCCACTCCGGGAGGGGAGTGGTGGAGGGAGCTCCACTCCGGGAGGGGTGTGGTGGAGGGAGATCCACTCCGGGAGGGGAGGTTGAGGGAGCTCCACTGGGAGGGGAGTGGTGGAGGGAGCTCCACCGGGAGGGGTGGTGGAGGTAGCTCTAACGGGAGGGGAGTGGTGGAGCTCCACTCCGGGTGGTGGAGGGAGCTCCGCTCCGGGAGGGGAGTGGTGGAGGGAGCTCCGCTCCGGGAGGGGCGTGGTGGAGGGAGCTCCGCTCCGGGAGGGAAGTGGTGGAGGGAGCTCCGCTCCGGGAGGGAAGTGGTGGAGGGAGCTCCGCTCCGGGAGGGGAGTGGTGGAGGGAGCTCCGCTCCGCTCCGGGAGGGGAGTGGTGGAGGGAGCTCCGCTCCGGGAGGGGAGTGGTGGAGGGAGATCCGCTCCGGGAGGGTTGTGGTGGAGGGAGCTCCACTCCGCGAGGGTTGTGGTGGAGGGAGCTCCGCTCCGGGAGGGGAGTGGTGGAGGGAGCTCCGCTCCGCTCCGGGAGGGGAGTGGTGGAGGGAGCTCCGCTCCGGGAGGGGAGTGGTGGAGGGAGATCCGCTCCGGGAGGGGAGTGGTGGAGGGAGCTCCGGGAGTGGAGTGGTGGAGGGAGCTCCACTCCGCGAGGGTTGTGGTGGAGGGAGCTCCAGTCCGGGAGGGGAGTGGTGGAGGGAGCTCCGGGAGTGGAGTGGTGGAGGGAGCTCCACCGGGAGAGGAGTGGTGGAGGGAGTTCCACACTGGTAAGGTAGTCCTGCTGCACACTGTCGAAGGTGACTCCCTCGGTGAGGTGGCCGGTTGTGAAGTGTGTCCTTTCAGCCAGGTGCCCAGCAACCCCTCACTGCTGTTACTTCCACGTCATCCTCCCCGCCTCGGGGAGGAGCAGTGTTTGCCGACACTGACGCTTGTACACCAGTGCCTGCAGAGTTTGTGAAGTCAGAGCTAACTTCACTCTATATCTGCACAAGTCCATGTGGAACCCCTCCTTACAGCAGCGTCAGATAAGGAGCATTCTCAAGAAAAACAAATTACACTCGATTTTTTAAATACACGTAGCATCTAAGACGGAGCAGAATTAAGCTACTTGACCCTACAAGTCTGCTCTGCCTTTCCATCATGGCTGACTTATTAACCCCCTCAACCCCATTCTCCTGCCTTCTCCCTGTAACTGTTGACACCCTTACTAACCGAGGACATATCAACCTCCCATTTAATGACGCCCCCCACAGCCATCTGTGACGATGAATTGCACGGATTCACCACCCGCTGGCTAAAGAAGTTCCTTCTCTCAGTTCTAAAGGGACATCCCTCTGGGCCCAGGCTTCCTCTCCATGTTCACTCTGGGGTTTTTCCCCTTCAATATTTGACAGGTTTCAATGACCCCCCCCTCCCCCATTCTTCTAAATGGAGTACAAGGCCAGAACTATCAAATGCTCCTCAAACGTTAACCCTTTCATCCCCAGGATCACTCTTCTGAGCCACCTCTTGGCCCTCTCCAATGACAGCACATCCTTTCTTAGATAAAGGCCCAGAATTGCTCTCAATACTCCGTGTGGTGTGACCAATGCCTCATAAAGCCTCATAACATCCTTTTATATTCTAGTCCTCTTGAAGTGAATGCTAACACTGCATTTGCCTTCCTTACCAGCAACCACAAACTTTAGGGAGTCGTGCACAAGGATTCCCATGTACCTTTGCACCTCAGACGTTTAAATTCTTCTCTTCATTTAGAAAATAGTCCACACCTTTACTCCTACTGAAATGTATGTCCACACACTTCATGACACTCCTCTGCCACATCTTTGCTAATCTGTCCTCTGTATGCTCCCTGCTTCTTCATCTTCGCCTGATGACTTTGTATCGTTCACAGACTTGGTCACAAGGGAATCAATGCCATCATCTGAATATTTACGTAAACATGAAAAGGAACAGTTCCAACACTGACCCCTACGGAATCGCACTAGTAACTGGCAGCCAACCAGAAAAGGCTCCCTTGATTCCCAATCTTTGCCTCCTGCCAGTCAGCCAATCTTCTATCCATGCTCATATCTTTTCTATGATACTGTGGGCTCTTGTTAAGCAGCCTCTTGTGCAGCACCTTGTCAAAGGCCTTCTGAAAATCTAAGTAAATGTCATAGAGTTATATATGAAACATCTACTGACTCTCCTTTGTCTGTCCCTGTTACTTTTCCAACAATTTCAAAAGGTTTGACAGGCAAAATCGCCCCTTAAAAGAAGCCATTCTGATTTTTGGCCTCTATAATGGACTCCCATTTCCCAACCACTGATGTCAGGCCTATAATTCATAAACACCAGAGATTCTATAGATGCATAACACACAAAATGCTGGAGGAACTCAGAAAGTTTTCAGTCCTAATGAAGGGTCTTGGCCGAAATGTTGACTATTGATTTTCATAGATGCTCCCTGACCTGCTGAGTTCTTCTAGTATTTTGTATGTGTTAGTCTATATTTCCCTATCTTTTGCCCCCTCTCTTAAGTGGAGTGACCTTTGCAATTCTTGAAAGATCATTACTAATGCTTCAATGGTCTCTTCAGCTACCTCTTACAGAACCCGAGGGTGTAAGTGCATCTAGTCCAGGTGACTTACCTACCGTGAGACCTTTCAGCTTCCCATGTACATTCTCCTTAGTAATAGCTACTGCATTCACTTCTGCCTTCTGACACTCCAGAACTTTTGGCATGCCACTGGTGTCTTCCACAATGAAGACCAGGTTAGGTCCATCTGTTATCATCCCTGCTAGTGTCCCCTTCCAGTCAATTTTCGCCATCTTCTCTCATGTTTCTGTAGTTCCCTTTGCTCCACTATAACACTGATACATCTAATATGCCTTTTTTTTAATCCCCCATTGTAATTTGTACCCCACATCTTGGCTACTGTTTGGAAGTCTGTTTATAACTCCCATTAGAGTCTTTATATCCTTGTAGTTTCTTAACTCTACCTACCCACAAGGATTCTACACATTCCAATCCTATGTCACCTCCCAAGAAGTTGAGTTCATATTTTACCACTAGAGTCGCCCTCTGTGTAACAGCCTGCCCTTTCAATACAATGTGTATCTTTGCTTCCAACTACAATCTTTGAGCCACGACTCAGCGACACCCACATTATTGTACTTGCCAATCTCTAACAGCGCTACAAGATCATCTGCCTTATTTTATACACAGTGTGCATTCCAATACACCTTCAGACCTGTATTCATCACCTTCTTCAATTTTTCCTCCATGTTACTGGGAATTAAATGTTTAACCTTTTCTAAACTTTTTTTGTCTTTCTTTATTCTGGTGACTTTCATAATCTCTCCTGCACTTTCCTTCCCTTTTACTTTATCCTCACTTTTCTGAACTGTTTTTGCTCAATTCTTCCTCATAGTTTCAGTACGCCCCACACCCACCCTCTGCCAAATTAGTTTAAATCCCAACAACTCGGGTGAATCTTTAAGCAAGTCCCCCTTGGGTTCAGGTGCAACCTACGCTTTTCCTATAGGTCATATCTTTCACCAGAATAGATCCAATGATGTAGAACTCTGGAACCTGCCCCCTGCACCAAATCATCTGCCAAGTCATTCTGTTCTTACCCACACTGGTGCATGACATAGGCAGTGATCCAGAGATTGAGGTCCTTCTTTTCAGTTTTTTACCTAGCTCCCTATTAATTCTCTTCCGGACCTTTTTTTTTTAACCCATGTCATTGGTGCCAATATGTACCTAGACTTTTGGCTGCTCACCCTCCCCCTTTAGGATACCATGGACCTAATCAAAGATGTCTCTGATTGTGGCACCTGGGAGACAACATGCCATCTGGGTGTCTCTTCTATGTCCACAGAACCTCGTATCTACTGAATCCCTTATCATTACCTCTTCTCCTCCCTTTAAACTGGGTGACCAAATGGTTGAAGGGAAATAGCTGTTCCTGAACCTGGTGGTATCTTCAGGCTTCTGTACCTCCTGCACGATCGGAGATCTGAGAAGAAGACACAGTCCAGACAGAGGGGATCTCTGATGATGGATGTTGCCTACCTGAGCAACGCCTCCCGTAGGTACTGCCAATGGTGGGGAGAGATGTGCCCTGATGTAATGATCTGAGTCCACTGCTCTCTACAGCTTCTTAAGTTCCTGCGCATTCGAATTTCTGTACCAGACCACAATGCAACCGGTCAGGGGACTTCCAGAATGGATTACCTCACATTTACCAGCATTAAACTGCATCTGCCATGTTTTTGCCCCACTCGGTTAATGGCAGGATTCTTAGTAGTGTGGAGGAACAGAGGAATTTTGCAGTTCACCTCTATAGATCCCTCAGAGATGCTGTGCAAGTTGATAGGATGGTTGAGAAGGCATATGGTGTGTTGGGCTTCGTTAGTCAGAGGATTGAGTTCAAGAGCCGTGTGGATAGACCACATCTGGAATACTGTTTTCCACTCTGATCACCTTGTTACAGGAAGGATGTGGAAGCTTTTAAAGGACTACAAGGCCTGGATATAGAGAGAGTGTCTTATGAGGACACATTGAACAAGTTAGGACTTTTCTCTCTCAGCAAAGGAGGTGAGAGGTGACTTGATGGAGGTGTACAGATGTTAAGAGGCGCAGATGAAGTGGGCAGCCAAAGACTCCTCCCCCCGGGGTGGAAATGGTCAATATGAGGTAGCATGATTTTAAGATGATAGGAGGAAAGTTTAGGTAGGGGGATATCAGAGTAAGCTTTTTTCCACACAATGGTGGGTGCGTGACAGAGGCAGATGCATTGGGGACTTCTTCAAAGGCACAATAAAGGTGGGTACTGTGTTTCCTGGACAAAACACCGATGTATTGAGTTAGGCAGGGGTCCCAGCACTGTCAATGAAGACCCAACCAATTCTCAATCAGAACCAATATATCAAACCCAAGATCATGACACAGAAGAGCAGACCCATTTGGTTCAACAATTATGCTCTGCCATTGTATCCACCGCCCCTCTCAACCCCAATCTCCTCCCTTCTCCAAATCCCTTCATGCCCTGGCTAATCAAGCTCTATAAGATATAGCAGCAGAATTAGGACACTTTCATGTCTGTCTCTCTCTCGCTCAAAAATACACTGACAGATGTTCTCCCGAAATGTTCCTCTCTATAGACGCTGCCTGACCTGGTAGGTTCCTGCAGCATTATGAAGGAGCAGGTGATATTTTGGGGTGAAGGCCTGCGCCAGGAAGGTGAAAGATTCTGGTGGGGGGGGGGGCAGACTAAGCTTTCTCCCCCACCGTGCCTGACCCACTAAATTCCTCCAGCTCCATTACTCCTGAATCCAGCCTCCGCAGGACTTTTCTCACAATTCTTCTCTGTCTCTGGCGTTGAGCTCACTGGGATGTGGCTTCCTGCTTTAAACGGCATCTTTCCCATCTCTTCGGTCATTGGAGGAAATTGGCAGAACAATCACCAAATCCAGTCGTGATTCCCACATCCACAACCGGTGGGAGAAAATATTTTAAGATTCGTTCCTGGATTCTGCAACAAGAGGCATTCGTAAACGCTGTACACGTCAAAGGCAAACCACCACCTTTTACTGACTAATCATTAACTAGTTTAATATATAAAACCCAAGGAGAAAAACACTCAACCAATCCAATAAAATTCTGGCTGGACCACTGGCCACGACCCCAGCCCCCTTGCACAAAGGCTTAGCCCTCTCAGAGCCTTTCATAAAATCTCTAGTTCTCCGTTTCAGTCACGTTATCTCCCTGTATGCTCTTATCTCTTGCCACCTTTGGCCTAGATATAGAAAGAGATCTGGCAGAAGAACGTTTTCCAACTGTTATCCATTGCAATAGAACCTGGAGTGGAGGCAGACAGGATGGTGGGGGCTTCGGAAGCTGTTAGGCGGACACGTGCGGAGACAGGGAACGGGTGAAGTGGGGTTAGTTTGGCATTGAGTTCACACAGACCTCGATGGGCTGAAGGGCCTGTCCCTATGTTCTGCTGTACTAGTCTGTGTGCCGTCTCAGCCTGCTGCTGATTATTAATTACAACTTCATTTGACAAGGAAGGAGGGGGAGAAATGCTCCCCACCCCCACTCCTACATGATCTAAGCTAAACCTATGATGTACGAGAAACACATGAAATCTGGAAATCAGCAACACGCACACACAAAGTCAGACCCTAAGATATAGGAGTAGAATTAAGCCATTTCATCATGGCTGATCCATTTCCCTCTCAGTCTCAATCTCCTGCCTTCTCCCGGTATCCCTGCTGGAGGAACTCAGCAGGTCGGGCAGCATCTGTGGAGAGGAGTATGGCACGATAGTGCATAAACCAACAACGTGACCTCGGAAAGGGGATTAAATTCCCCCCCCCCCCCCATTTATAATGAGCTTCAAGTTCCTAGTACTTGGCGAGGTATTCAGCATCACATACCACAAATTCAGTTGATTTGTCAGCCTCTTCCCACAAGGGATTTGTTCAACAGCCCACCTCTGTCTGTTGCCCCTCCACCTGGGGAACAAACTCCTGATCTTCCTCTCTGCTGGGACATTAAGAAGGGTTTACACTTCCTGCACAGTGTCTTCTCACACTCCCAGCTTTCTTCAGGAGTCCCGTCTGCTGATATCCTCAGAGCCTGGGCCTTCAGGTTGCCTCATTACAGGAAGGGTGTGGAAGCTTGAGGAGATTCACCAGGATGCTGCCTGGATTAGAGAGGGTGCAGAGGAGATTCACCAGGATGCTGCCTGGATTAGAGAGGGTGCAGAGGAGATTCACCAGGACGCTGCCTGGATTAGAGAGGGTGCAGAGGAGATTCACCAGGATGCTGCCGGGATTAGAGAGGGCACAGAGGAGATTCACCAGGATGCTGCCTGGATTAGAGAGGGTGTAGAGGAGATTCACCAGGATGCTGCCTGGATTAGAGAGGGTGCAGAGGAGATTCACCAGGATGCTGCCGGGATTAGAGAGGGCACAGAGGAGATTCACCAGGATGCTGCCTGGATTAGAGAGGGCACAGAGGAGATTTACCAGGATGCTGTCTGGATTAGAGAGGGTGCAGAGGAGATTCACCGGGATGCTGCCTGGATTAGAGAGGGTGCAGAGGAGATTCACCAGGACGCTGCCGGGATTAGAGAGGGTGCAGAGGAGATTCACCGGGATGCTGCCTGGATTAGAGAGGGTGCAGAGGAGATTGACCAGGATGCTGCCTGGATTAGAGAGGGTGCAGAGGAGATTCACCGGGATGCTGCCTGGATTAGAGAGGGTGCAGAGGAGATTTACCAGGATGCTGCCTGGATTAGAGAGGGTGCAGAGGAGATTCACCGGGATGCTGCCTGGATTAGAGAGGGTGCAGAGGAGATTGACCAGGATGCTGTCTGGATTAGAGAGGGTGCAGAGGAGATTCACCAGGATGCTGCCTGGATTAGAGAGGGTGCAGAGATTCACCAGGACGCTGCCTGGATTAGAGAGGGTGCAGAGATTCACCAGGACGCTGCCTGGATTAGAGAGGGCGCAGAGGTGATTCACCAGGATGCTGCCAGGATTAGAGAGGGTGCAGAGGAGATTGACCAGGATGCTGCCTGGATTAGAGAGGGTGCAGAGGAGATTGACCAGGATGCTGCCTGGATTAGAGAGGGTGCAGAGGAGATTGACCAGGATGCTACCTGGATTAGAGAGCGTGGCTCATGAGAATTGAGCTAGAGTATTTCCTTTGGAGCTTACCGTCTCAGAAAGCCGGCCAGTCCTGAGGTAGGGAGTCTGCTCAGTGGTGGAGTTCTGGTACATTTCCTCACTGCATTTTTTTCCTCCTCCCTCCTTATCAATTGGAGTGGTGATTAATATTCAGCGCAGGTTGAGAGGCGCCACGGAACAGGCCCTTCAGCCCATTGTGGTCTGTGCTCAACTCAATCCCACCTTGCCGGTACATGGTCTGCAAACCTCTGTTACCTGCCTCTGCATGTGTCTCTCTTAACAGCTTCTGAAGCCCCACATCCCAGGGCACCCACTCTGTATAAAAAAAAATTGTCCCACACATCTTTACATTCCCCCCATCTCACCATAAATGCATGTCCTCTGGAATTGGACATTTCAACCCTGGTGTAATAAAATGATATGTCAGTCTACTGTATCTATGCCTCTCAGATCTGGGCTCCTTTTCTGAGAATGGGCTGAATGGCCTAATTCTACTGCTATATCTTGTGTATTTATGTGCTGACATTGGAGAGGGTCCAGAGGAGGTTCGTGAGAACCATTCCAGGAATGAACGGGTTACTGATTGATGGCTCTGGGCCTGCACTCATTGGAATTCAGAAGAATAAGGAGGGATCTCATTGAAACCTGTAGAATGTTGAAAGGCCTTGATAGAGTGGATGTGGAGAGGACGTTTCCTATGGTGGGGAAGTCTAGGACCTGAGAGCACAGGCTCAGGATAGAGGTATGTCCATTTAGAACAGAGGAGGAATACCTTTAGCCAGGGAGTGGTGAATATGTGGAACTCATTGTCATAGACAGCTGTGATGGCCAGGTCACTCGGTATATTTAAGGCTGTGGTTTATTGGTTCTTGATTGGAGTGGAGGCCTCCTTTAGTCTCAATAGACCATAGATTTTCACCTTGGAAAGTTTCCAGGGCGCAAGCCTGGGCAAGGTTATTCTTTATGGATGACCGGCAGTTGCCCAAGCTGCAAGTCTCCCCTCTCCACTCCACCGATGTTGTCCAAGGGAAGGGCATGAGGACCCATACAGCTTGGCACTGGTGTCACAGAACAATGTGTGGTTTAGTGCCTTGCTTAAGGACACACGCAGCATCATCCAAGACTCAAACTAGCTACCTTCAGATCACTAGACGAATGCCTTAATCACTTGGCCACCCGCCAACAATTCTTGATTAGTCAGGGCATGAAGGGATATGGGGAGAAGGCAGGAGCTTGGGGCTGAGAGAAAATGATAAAATGGCAGTTGAGGCTCAATGGGCCAAATGGCCTAATTCTGCTGCTATATCTTATGGTCATCTCTCCTCAGCCTCCACTGGTCCAGAGAAAACAACCCAAGTTTGTCTAACCTCTCACTGTAGCTCATGCTCTCCAATCCAGGCAGCATCCTGTTGAACCTCTTCTTCTGTGCCCTCTCCAAAGACCCCATACGCTTCCTGTAACAGGATGATCAGAACTCCAAGTGTGTCCTCACTGAAGTTTTATACAACTACAACGTAACTTGTGCCTTAACTGAAGAAGGCAAGCATGCAGTATGCTTTGCTTACCACCTAATCTACTTGTTCAGTCACTTCCAGGGAACTGTGGACTCGCAGCCCTGGGATCCCAAAGCGCAACACCTCACACTGGTTCAACCCCCATCTTCTTTACCAACAACAGAAAACGGAGCAACAAATCTGTAAAACACCATTCTCTGTGAAAGTAAATGTGCCCCACTCATCTCTTTTGAACTTCACCCTTCTCGCCTTAAAGCTGTCACCTCTAGTATTAGACCATAAGACAAAGGACAGAATTAGGCCATCTGGCCCATCAAGACTGCTCCGCCATTCAATCATGGCTGATCCTTTTTTATTCTCCTCCTCAACCCCAGTTCCCTGTCTTCTCCCCAGTATTGGGCATCTCAATCCCAGGAGAAAAGAGTGTGTTGGCACCTCTAGTAATTCAGTCAGTTCTCCATTATGAAAGCTGCTGCTGGGGTCTCAGCGGTGGGAGTTGGAGATTCTGGTCAAGCTAAAGGTACACTACTGGGTGCAATTTAATTTGATGAATCCTCTAATTTGATGAATGCACCTAAGGGATGGAGGATATTGAATTTGAAGATGTGTTAATGGCAGGATTCTTAGCAGTGGAGGAACTGAGGGATCCTGGGGGGCACATCCATAGATCCCTCAGAATTGCCCCACAAGTTGATAGGGTGGTTAAGAAGATGCCTGGTCTTTATTAGTCAGGGGACTTGAGCTCAAGAGCTGCAAAGTGATGCTTACTTCTTTAAAACCCTGTTTAGACCGACACTTGGGAGTTTTGTGTTCAGTTCTGGTCACCTCATCGTAGGAAAGATGTGGAAGCTTTAGAGAGGGTGCAGAAGAGATTTACCAGGATGATGCCTGGATTATCAAGTGTGTCTTATGAAGATAGGCTGAGCCAGCTTGGGCTCTTCTCTTTGGAGCGAAGGAGAATGAGAGGTGACCTGATAGAGGTGTGCAAGATGAGAAGGGGCATAGATTGACTGGACAGCCAGGGTAGAAATGGCTAATAGGGAGGGCATAATTTTCAGGAGATTGGAGGAAAGTATGGGGGGGGGGGGGGATCTCAGAGGTAATTTTTTTCACACAGAATAGTGGGCTTTGTGACCTGAAAACAGTAAAATAATTCAAACGAAGATGTAGGAATCCAAAATGTGAGTCTAAATCCATGTTTACTTTGAACAAGGTGTGCACATGTCACGTGGTTGAGTGATGATATATGCAATTAATGTATTTTTACATATAACCTGCAGCAAATTATTTAATCGAACAAAAATGCTTAGTTAAGCTATATATAACCGTCTTGCGTTAGGCTGGTAATGCGTTAGGTATTACTGTGAATATGAGCTAACAGCAACGTAACTCAACAATGCATGGGGAGTAATGATCATCCCCGGTAAATAAACACAACAAAGAAAAGTTTGAATGTTCCTTTGTGTAAACATTGACGCATCCAGGCAAATTTGTTGTTTGCAATATTATACTATACAATACAATACAAAATAAACAAAAGACCCATCATATATAACTATTAGTCTAGAATGTGCATTAATGGTTGGTGCTCATTGTGAAATGAATCCAGTTTGCTTCACTTCATTTACTCATGGCACTGAGACGGTTTTGCAATGAAATGGCGAACGCAAAGGGGGCGTAGTTTTAAGGTGCTTGGAAGTAGGTACGGGGGGGGTGTCAGAGGTAAATTTTTTGCACAGAGTGGTGAGTGCACAGAATGCACTATCAGCGACAGTGGATACAAAAGGATGATTGATAAATTCATGACCTACGGTAGAAAGAGTCAATTTCAGAAAACCTAGCACATTTATTTCTCCTACATTTACACACTTCGTCCAGTGATTGAGGAGCATACGGATCCCTTTGTAGAAGTCGGCATCTTGGACCTCCAGAAGTGGTCCACAGCAGGGGTGATTGATAAGTTCGTGGCCTGAAGTAGACGATGAGAACTTTTTGCATAATCACTGAGTGATTAAGAGCGTCCAGAGTTGATTGATAAGTTCGTGGCCTAGGGTAGAAGCAGATGAGTTATACAGCTCTCGTTACATACACGTGCAGTTCAACTCAGAGTGATTATGCAGAAAGTTTGAAATTAATAACATCTCCTTTTACCTTAGGCCACAAACTTATCAATAACCCCTGCTGTGGACCACTTCTACAAAGAAGGGATCCATTTGCTCCAAGACCGCTGGACTAAGTGTGTACACGTAGGAGGGACTGTTGAAAAATAAATGTGCTAGGTTTTCTAAAATTGATTCCTTCTGCCTTAGGCCACGAGCTTATTAATCACCCCTCGTGAGAGACTCTTCGATAGGTACATAGAGTTTAGAAAAGTAGAGGGCTATGCGCTAGGGAAATTCTAAGCAGTCTTTCAAGTAGGCCGCATGGTATGCCGAAGGGCCTGTAATAGCTGTAAATTTCAATGAAAAACCCAGTCCCAGCAAACCATAAATAAATATCCAGGCCACTTCCAAGGAAAAAGGCGTTGAACTTTCTCCAATGTCGCGCACTAACTAAAAGTTACCTGCGTATTCTCCGTGAAACCAATGCCCACATGAGGATTTTCTGACCACAGTATCTGTCCTTCCAGACGGATTCCGTGAGTGTTTCACCTCACTTTTCTGCTATGCTTGTTGTTCGTTCCCATTCTCCTTCCTCGATCCCATGCCCTCTCTAGAAGGTGGATCCCCCCCACCCCGATCTTATTCCCACGCTCGCTCTCACTAGTTTTCCCAAGACAAATTCACATGGCTGATTCAACAAGCCTAGCTTAATCAACTGAGTTTTTATTTTAAACAGCAAAAATGGAATTCTCGATTGTATAATGTGATGAAAGGAACAGTTATTGCCTTTTGAGAAGGTAAAACACCTAACAGCATAACAGTATTAATAATGTAAAGCATGGCATGACAGATCAATATCAAATACTCAAGAGTCAGAGTGTGGAAAGCTCTGCCAGGGCTGGTGCTGTGCTGGAGGCATATACATCAGGGAATCACATTTAGTATCACTGGCACGTCAGGAAATGTGTTGTTTGGTGGCAACAGCACATTGCAATGCATAACAATAAAAACTTTAAATTACTGTAAGAATTATATATTACAATTAAATTAATAGTACAGGAAAGAAAGGAAAAAAGAGGCCATTTAAAAGACTTTTAGAGGCACATGGGTAATAGAAAAATGTGTAGGAGGGATCTTGGAGTAGGTTAAGAGGTTGGCACAACGTTGTGGGCCGGGCCTGTACTGTAATGCTCTATGTTCTAATCTTGAGTGGGATGTAGTGTAAATCCCAGGAAGATCCACGTTGAGGGAATCCACTGGCAGGCTGAGCCTACGATGGTGTCTAACCCTGCACCCGTCTCTCCACAGAGGAGGCGAGGAGCCGGGAGGCAGCAGAGGAAGATCTCCGGTCTATTGGACGTTGCACGGGAGTGAAGCTCGGTGTGACCCCGCGGAGAGGGCAGGGCCTCGTGTCTGTGCTCCCCGGCTCCCAGGTCCTTTTTCAGGACGAGGAGGAGGAGCGTAACGCACGGCAGCTACAGGCCAGGAGCCTGTGGGCACTGCGCGAGATCCGGGAGCTGACCCTGGGAGCTGGGCCTGCCACTGGTACCCAGTCACCTTCCGAGTGCAGGTCCCAGGAGAATGAAAGCAGCCTCAACAGACTGCAGGAGGCTGAAGACACGGCCCTGGGCAGTGACAGTGAGTCTGTGCTCCCAGCCCACACCCTCCCATTCTCAGTGACCTCTGTCCCTCTCCCTACCCTACACTCCTCTCTGTCTCTCTGACCCCCCCACCTTCCCCTACACTCCTCCCAGTCTCTGACCCTCTCCCTCCCCTAACCCCCATCTCTGTGACCCCTTCCCTCCTCATCTCCATGACCCCCTCCCTTCCCTACACCCCTCCCTCCCCTACACCCATCCCTGTCTCTGACCCCCTCCCTCCCCTACACCCATCCCTGTCTCTTTGACCCCCTCCCTCCCCTACAATCCCTCTGTGACCTCCTCCCTTACACCTCTCCCCATATCCTTTAATTCCTCCCTCCCTACACCTCTCCCCATCTCTGTGACCCCCCCCCCTTCCCCTACACCCCTCCAACCCTCCAAATCTCTGTACTGCCTCTGGCTCCTACATGTCTCCCCATCTCTAGAACAGCATCTGGTCCCTAATAAGAGAGGTGGCAGAGGGAAGATAAGTTGGTGATGGAGAGAGAGAGGAGGGAAAGCAGGGGGCAGGGGAAGAGAAGGGAGCTGAGGCTGGAGTGGGAGTGGGGAAAGGCCAGGGTCTAGCAGAAGGCATACATCTCTAGTCCCAGGCATAGGCCCAGCCTCAGGCTGTAGTAACGCCTCACCCTCTCTCTCTTCCCCAGGTACATTGGCACCAGAAAAATGCAGCCCCCAGAAGGAGGCTCCTTTCCTGTACTTGGGTCTCCCCACCATGCTAGATGAGGAGCTGCCCCACATTCAATCGTCCAGGGCAGCCTTGGCCCACGAGGAGCCCACCACTTCTTCCACCTCAGTCTCCCAGCAGATAGGCCAGCTCCGCAAGGTTACCAAGACAACAGGCAGCAATGTGACCTTTGCCCCTGGTTCGCCCATGACCCATGGGCCTCCCCCTGAGGCTGAGCGGCTGCCGGCTCCCAGCTTCTCCTGTCTGAAGAAGGTTGGGGCCTCAGCAAGCCAGGTCTCCTTCAGACCCAGCTCCTCAGGGTTGCCTCACCCCCCTGGGCCCAGGCCGGCATTCCCCCGCCTCACTAAGCCCTGGGGCCAGAACAGGGGCTCCAGCCCAGGCTTCTTGGTTCGGCCATGTCTGGCGGCCAGTGGCGACGAGGACGCTGGTGACGATGGTGTCTCTGACATGGTGGTGGGCAGCCTGGATGATAGGTTCAGAGGTCCACCTATGCACACCCAAGATATCGGCTCCAGTGACATAATGGAGTACACACAAGATGGCGGTTTGAATGACCTCATGGGGGACATTGAAGATGGTGGCCCCAGTGTCCTGCTTGCAGATGCCCAGGATGGTGGCTCCAGTGACCTCATGGGGGACATCCAAGATGGCGGTTCCAGTGACCTCATGGGGAACACTGAAGATGGTGGCTCCAGTATCCTGCTTGCAGATTCCCAGGATGGTGGCTCCAGTGACCTCATGGGGGACACTGAAGATGGTGGCTCCAGTGTCCTGCTTGCAGATTCCCAGGATGGTGGCTCCAGTGACCTCATGGGGGACACCCCAGATGGTGGCTCCAGTGACTTCATGGGGGACACCCAAGATGGCAGCTCCAGTGATCTAATGGGTGACACCCAAGATGGTGGCTCCAGTGACTTCATGGGGGAATGCCAAGATCGCTGCTACTGTGTTGGGCTGGCAGATTCTCAGGATGGTGGCTCCATGGCTGTTAACCAGGATGGTGAGGGCAGCCACCTGCTGGCCAACTCACAGGACAGCAGCAGTGACCCCATGCTGAGCTCCCAGGAGGGCGAGAGTGCCGACCCTTTGGAGGATGCACAAGATGAGGGCTGCAGAAAGGGAGGGCAGTCAGGAGTCCTGGTGCTGGCTGGGCCGGCTGAGCTTGGAGGACCCCCTGCCTCCCCAGAGCACGAGCTGCCCCTGGTGATGGAGGAGCCTGAGGCGGGCCCATCCCAAGTGATGGGCCCTGTTGCCCAGCCCAACATGCAGGATGTCTACACTGAGCTGCAACGGGACATGTTCTACAAGGCATTCCTCTTCCACAAGTTCATGAGGTTGGGCAGTCCTCAGCAGAAACCTGGCCATCAGCAGGCAGAAGAGCACCCTTAGGTGATACCTCCAGCCAGGGGTATCTCCCTCCCCCTGCTGGAAAACTCTATGAAATCTGTCTCTGTCTCTGTGTGAGTGATTCCAAACCAATAAACTATATTTATGACCTCCTGTGTCCACCTTTCCTGGTTCCACCTGTCCAGCCTCAGACCTGGCGTTCACCCTCTTCCCAGCCCCACAGTCAAGGCTGGAAGAGGAGGCTTCACCCTGGGCTGCAGAAGGTGGGGTTGCCCAGAGCCATGGGGAGGGAGTGTGGTCATGCTGTGCCAGATGTGAAACAGCCAGCAACCTCCCGTGCACCGTGAGGAAAACCTTTCTTACTCTGCAGTGGTTCAAGGAGGTGACTCTTGTCAGAGGGGTGTTAGAGTTCACAGGGGACAGCTTGACTCAGGAGGAACTTAAGATCTGGTATGTCACCAAAGACACTTGCAAATTTCTACAGAACAGTGGAAAGCATTCCGACTGGTTGCAACTGGAGGCTCCAGTGCTCAGGATCAGCAGAAAGCTGTAAGCTCGGCCCGCACCACCCATCCCAGCTGGAGAAGAAGTCGTTAAAAACCCCATCACCCAGCACATGCCCTCTTCCAGGAGGAGGTTCAGGAGCCTGAAGGCACACACTCAATGATTCAGGAACAGCTTCTCCCCCTCTGCCAGAATCAGAATCCGGTTTATTATCACTGGCATATGACGTCAAATTTGTGGACTGCAGTAGCAGTTCAATACAATACATAATCTAGCAGAGAAAAAAAGTAAATTAAGTAATAAAAATAATAATAAAAAAGTAAATCAATTACGTACATTATCCCCACGGCCCTATTTTCACCATGGACGTCCAGTCCCTATGTACCTCCATCCCCCAACAGGAAGGTCTCAAAGCTCTTCGCTTCTTTTTGGATTCCAGAACTAACCAATTCCCCTCTACCACCACTCTCCTCCGTCTAGCGGAATTAGTTCTTACTCTCAATAATTACTCCTTTGGCTCCTCCCACTTCCTCCAAACCAAAGGTGTAGCCATGGGCACCCGCATGAATCCCAGCTATGCCTGCCTTTTTGTTGGCTTTGTGGAACAATCCATGTTCCAAGCCTATATGGGTATCCGTCCCCCTTTTCCTTTGCTACATCGATGACTACATTGGCACTGCCTCCTGCAAGCATGCTGAGCTCGTTGACATCATTAACTTTGCCTCCAACTTTCACCCTGCCCTCAAATTTACCTGGTCCATTTCTGACGCCTCCCTCCCCTTTCTTGATCTCTGGAGACGGCTTATCTATTGATATCTACTATAAGCCTACTGACTCTCACAGCTACCTGGACTATTCCTCTTCCCACCCTGTCTCTTGCAAAAAAGCTATCCCCTTCTCAGAATTCCTCCGTCTCCGCCACATCTGCTCTCAGGATGAGGTTTTTCATTACAGGACGAAGGAGATGACTTCCTTTTTTAAACAAAAGGGCTTCCCTTCTTCCACCATCAACTCTGCTCTCAAACGCATCTCCCATTTCCCACACACTTGCCCTCACCCCATCCACCCGCCACCCCACTCTGGATAGGGTTCCCCTTGTCCTCACCTACCACCCCACCAGCATCCGGGTCCAACGTATAATTCTCCATAACTTCTGCCACCTCCAACAGGATCCCACTACCAAGCACATCTTTCCCTCCCCTCTCTTTCTGCTTTTTGCAGGGATCGCTCCCTACGCAACTCCCTTGTCCACTTGTCCCCCTCATCCCTTCCCACCAATCTCCCTCCTGGCACTTATCCTTGTAAACGGAACAAGTGCTACACCTGCCCTTACACTTCCTCCCTCACCGCCATTCAGGACCCCAGACAGTCCTTCCAGGTGAGGCGACACTTCACCTGTGAGTTGGCTGGTGTGGTATACTGAGTCCGGTGCTCCCGGTGTAGCCTTTTATATATTGGTGAGACCCGACGCAGACTGGGAGAACGTTTCGCTGAACACCTACGCTCGGTCTGCCAGAGAAAGCAGGATCTCCCAGTGGCCACACATTTTAATTCCACATCCCATTCCCATTCTGATATGTCTATCCATGGCCTCCTCTACTGTCAAGATGAATCCACACTCAGGTTGGAGGACCAACACCTTATATACCAGCTGGGTAGCCTCCAACCTGATGGCATGAACATTGACTTCTCTAACTTCTGTTAATGCCCCTCCTCCCCTTCTTACCCCATCCCTGACATATTTAGTTTTTTTTCTCTCTGCTTGTTCTCCATCTCCCTCTGGTGCTCCCCTCCCCCTTTCTTTCTCCCTAGGCCTCCCGTCCCATGATCCTTTCCGTTCTCCAGCTCTGTATCCCTTTTGCCAATCACCTTTCCGGCTCTCAGGTCACCCCACCCCCTCTGGTCTTCTCCTATCATTTTGCATTCCCCCTCCCCCTCCTACTTCCAAATTTCTTACTATCTTTCCTCTCAGTTGGTCCTGACGAAGGGTCTCGGCCCGAAACGTCGACAGTCCTTCTCCCTATAGATGCTGCCTGGCCTGCTGTGTTCCACCAGCATTTTGTGTGTATGATGCTTGAATTTCCAGCATCTGAAAATTTCCTTGTGTTTGCAATTACATATATTGACTAGATTTTTTAAAAGTGTGCAAAAACATAACTACTGTATATTAAAAAAGTGAGATAGTGTCCAAAGATTCAATGTTCATTTAGAAATCATATGGCAGAGGGGAAGAAGCTGTTCCTGAATCATCATCCTTGACATCGACCACAGCTGTGCTCTACAGTTCACTCCACCCCTGACCTAGTACTGGTGACCCTGTTCATGATTCTAACCCTGACATGACCCTGACTCTGACCCCCACCTTCACCCCTGACCTTCAACCCGTCTGCATCTTGGTCCTGACCCTAGTACAGTCAACCCTGACCTCGGGCTCTCTCCGATGCTGCTGCTGACAACCTGCTCCTACTCTCTGGCCTTGACTCTGTCCCTCATGAGGCTCCAGGCCCCAGTGAGGTGGCAACACCACTCAACCAATAAGACCCAGACACCTCCTCAATGAGCTCAGTAAATGATGGTCACAAGCCAATGAGAAGCGGACATCTCCCAGCCGGTGATGGCTACCAGCCAATAAGGGCGAATCCTCTCAGTCAAATTTATCCAATTGCGCCAAAGAGCCGTTCAGGCCGAGCCAATGAGACGCGAATGGCGCTTCGCAGCCAATGAGTTCTTACCCTGCCTCAAACTCTTCCCTGGAAGGGGAGGGATATGACGCCATTTCCTGGAGACCGGGTGAAAGGTCAGGAGCCAAAGGAAGTGGGTGTGCAGTCGTTTGTCTGCTGGTGAGAAGTGGGGGTGGGGTCTGTTTTTGAAGTGTCTCCGTCTCCCTGTCCCTCACTTTGTCCTTGTCCCCCCCCGAGTGTGTGAGAGAGAGACTCTCCCTGTCCATCACTTTCTCTGCCCCCCCGAGTGTGAGAGAGAGAGACTCTCCATCTCTCTGTCCCCCCCCCGAGTGTGTGAGAGAGACTCTCCATCTCTCTGTCCCCCCCCCGAGTGTGTGAGAGAGACTCTCCCTCTCTCTGTACCCCCCCGAGTGTGAGAGAGAGAGACTCTCCCTCTCTCTGCCCCCCCCGAGTGTGAGAGAGAGAGACTCTCCATCTCTCTGTCCCCCCCCCGAGTGTGTGAGAGAGACTCTCCATCTCTCTGTCCCCCCCCGAGTGTGAGAGAGAGAGACTCTCCCTCTCTCTGTACCCCCCCGAGTGTGAGAGAGAGAGACTCTCCCTGTCCATCACTTTCTCTGCCCCCCCCCGAGTGTGAGAGAGACTCTCCCTCTCTCTGTCCCCCCCCGAGTGTGTGAGAGAGACTCTCCCTCTCTCTGTCCCCCCCCGAGTGTGAGAGAGAGAGACTCTCCCTGTCCATCACTTTCTCTGCCCCCCCCCGAGTGTGAGAGAGACTCTCCCTCTCTCTGTCCCCCCCCGAGTGTGTGAGAGATACTCTCCCTCTCTCTGTACCCCCCCGAGTGTGTGAGAGAGAGACTCTCCCTCTCTCTGTACCCCCCCGAGTGTGAGAGAGAGAGACTCTCCCTCTCTCTGTCCCCCCCCCGAGTGTGAGAGAGAGAGAGACTCTCCCTCTCTCTGTCCCCCCCGAGTGTGAGAGAGACTCTCCCTCTCTCTGTCCCCCCCCCGAGTGTGTGAGAGAGACTCTCCCTCTCTCTGTACCCCCCCGAGTGTGTGAGAGAGACTCTCCCTCTCTCTGTCCCCCCCCCGAGTGTGAGAGAGAGAGAGACTCTCCCTCTCTCTGCCCCCCCCGAGTGTGAGAGAGAGAGACTCTCCATCTCTCTGTCCCCCCCCCCCGAGTGTGAGAGAGAGAGACTCTCCCTCTCTCTGCCCCCCCCGAGTGTGAGAGAGAGAGAGACTCTCCCTCTCTCTGTCCCCCCCGAGTGTGAGAGAGAGAGACTCTCCCTCTCTCTGTACCCCCCCCGAGTGTGAGAGAGAGAGACTCTCCCTCTCTCTGCCCCCCCCGAGTGTGAGAGAGAGAGAGACTCTCCCTCTCTCTGTCCCCCCCGAGTGTGAGAGACTCTCCATCTCTCTGTCCCCCCCCCGAGTGTGTGAGAGACTCTCCCTCTCTCTGTACCCCCCCGAGTGTGAGAGAGAGAGACTCTCCATCTCTCTGTCCCCCCCCGAGTGTGTGAGAGAGACTCTCCCTCTCTCTGTCCCCCCCCCCCGAGTGTGAGAGAGAGACTCTCCATCTCTCTGTCCCCCCCCGAGTGTGAGAGAGAGACTCTCCATCTCTCTGTCCCCCCCCGAGTGTGAGAGAGAGACTCTCCATCTCTCTGTCCCCCCCCCCGAGTGTGTGAGAGAGACTCTCCCTGTCCATCACTTTCTCTGTCCCCCCCCCGAGTGTGTGAGAGAGAGACTCTCCATCTCTCTGTCCCCCCCCGAGTGTGAGAGAGAGACTCTCCTTCTCTCTGTCCCCCCCCCGAGTGTGTGAGAGAGACTCTCCCTCTCTCTGTACCCCCCCGAGTGTGTGAGAGAGAGACTCTCCCTGTCCATCACTTTCTCTGCCCCCCCCGAGTGTGAGAGAGAGAGACTCTCCCTCTCTCTGTCCCCCCCGAGTGTGAGAGAGACTCTCCATCTCTCTGTCCCCCCCCCCGAGTGTGTGAGAGAGACTCTCCCTCTCTCTGTCCCCCCCTGAGTGTGAGAGAGAGACTCTCCATCTCTCTGTCCCCCCCCCGAGTGTGTGAGAGAGACTCTCCATTTCTCTGTCCCCCCCCCCGAGTGTGTGAGAGAGACTCTCCCTCTCTCTGTCCCCCCCCGAGTGTGTGAGAGAGACTCTCCCTCTCTCTGTCCCCCCCCGAGTGTGAGAGAGAGAGACTATCCCTCTCTCTGTCCCCCCCCGAGTGTGTGAGAGAGACTCTCCCTCTCTCTGTCCCCCCCCGAGTGTGTGAGAGAGACTCTCCCTCACTCTGTCCCCCCCCGAGTGTGTGAGAGAGACTCTCCCTCTCTCTGTCCCCCCCCCCGAGTGTGTGAGAGAGACTCTCCATCTCTCTGTCCCCCCCGAGTGAGTGAGAGAGAGACTCTCCCTCTCTCTGTCCCCCCCCCCGAGTGTGTGAGAGAGATTCTCCCTCTCTCTGTCCCCCCCGAGTGTGTGAGAGACTCTCCCTCTCTCTGTCCCCCCCGAGTGTGTGAGAGAGACTCTCCCTCTCTCTGTCCCCCCCGAGTGTGTGAGAGAGACTCTCCCTCTCTCTGTCCCCCCCCCGAGTGTGTGAGAGAGACTCTCCCTCTCTCTGTCCCCCCCGAGTGTGTGAGAGAGAGACTCTCCCTCTCTCTGTCCCCCCCCCCCGAGTGTGTGAGAGACTCTCGCTCTCTCTGTCCCCCCCGAGTGTGTGAGAGAGAGACTCTCCCTCTCTCTGTCCCCCCCCCCGAGTGTGTGAGAGAGAGACTCTCCCTCTCTCTGTCCCCCCCCGTGTGTGTGAGAGAGACTCTGCCTCTCTCTGTCCCCCCCGAGTGTGTGAGAGAGACTCTCCCTCTCTCTGTCCCCCCCTGAGTGTGTGAGAGAGAGACTCTCCCTCTCTCTGTCCCCCCCCGAGTGTGAGAGAGAGACTCTCCCTCTCTCTGTCCCCCCCCGAGTGTGTGAGAGAGACTCTCCCTCTCTCTGTCCCCCCCCGAGTGTGTGAGAGAGAGACTCTCCCTCTCTCTGTCCCCCCCCCCGAGTGTGAGAGAGAGATACTCTCCATCTCTCTGTCCCCCCCCGAGTGTATGAGAGACTCTCCCTCTCTGTCCCCCCCCGAGTGTGTGAGAGAGACTCTCCCTCTCTCTGTCCCCCCTCCCGTGAGAGAGAGAGACTCTCCCTCTCTCTGTCCCCCCCGAGTGTGTGTGAGACTCTCCCTCTCTCTGTCCCCCCCGAGTGTGTGTGAGACTCTCCCTCTCTCTGTCCCCCCCGAGTGTGTGTGAGAGACTCTCCCTCTCTCTGTCCCCCCCCCGAGTGTGTGTGAGAGAGATACTCTCCCTCTCTCTGTCCCCCCCCGAGTGTGTGAGAGAGATACTCTCCCTCTCTCTGTCCCCCCCCCGTGTGTGAGAGAGACTCTCCCTCTCTCTGTTCCCCCCCCCGTGTGTGTGAGAGATACTCTCCCTCTCTCTGTCCCCCCCCCCGAGTGTGTGAGAGACTCTCCCTCTCTCTGTCCCCCCCCCGTGTGTGTGAGAGAGACTCTCCCTCTCTCTGTTCCCCCCCGTGTGTGTGAGAGAGAGACTCTCCCTGTCCATCACTTTCTCTGTCCCCCCCCCAAGTGTGAGAGAGAGACTTTCCATCTCTCTGTCCCCCCCCGAGTGTGTGAGAGATAGACTCTCCATCTCTCTGTCCCCCCCCCCGAGTGTGTGAGGGAGAGACTCTCCCTGTCCATCACTTTCTCTGCCCCCCCCCGAGTGTGTGAGAGAGACTCTCCCTGTCCATCACTTTCTCTGTCCCCCCCCCCAAGTGTGAGAGAGAGACTCTCCATCTTTCTGTCCCCCCCCGAGTGTGAGAGAGAGAGAGACTCTCCCTCTCTGTCCCCCCCCCGAGTGTGTGAGAGAGACTCTCCCTCTCTCTGTCCCCCCCCCGAGTGTGTGGGAGAGAGACTCTCCCTGTCCATCACTTTCTCTGTCCCCCCCCCCCGAGTGTGTGAGAGAGACTCTCCCTGTCCATCACTTTCTCTGTCCCCCCCCCCGAGTGTGAGAGAGAGACTCTCCCTCTCTCTGTCCCCCCCCCGAGTGTGAGAGAGAGACTCTCCCTGTACCTCACTTTGTCCCTGTCCCCCCCCCGAGTGTGTGAGAGAGATTCTCCCTCTCTCTTCCCCCCCCCCCGAGTGTGTGAGAGAGACTCTCCATCTCTCTGTCCCCCCCGAGTGTGTGAGAGACTCTCCCTCGCTCTGTCCCCCCCCGTGTGTGTGTGAGAGACTCTCCCTCTCTCTGTCCCCCCCCGAGTGTGAGAGAGAGAGACTCTCCATCTCCCTGTCCCCCCCCCGGAGTGTTTGAGAGAGAGAGACTCTCCCTCTCTCTGTCCCCCCCCCGAGTGTGTGAGAGAGAGAGACTCTCCCTCACTCTGTCCCCCCCCCCCCGAGTGTGTGAGAGAGACTCTCCCTCTCTCTGTTCCCCCCCCCGAGTGTGTGAGAGAGAGACTCTCCCTCTCTCTGTTCCCCCCCGAGTGTGTGAGAGAGACTCTCCCTCTCTCTGTTCCCCCCCGAGTGTGAGAGAGAGACTCTCCCTCTCTCTGTCCCCCCCCGAGTGTGTGAGAGAGACTCTCCCTCTCTCTGTCCCCCCCGAGTGTGTGAGAGAGACTCTCCCTGTCCCTCACTTTGTCCCTGTCCCCCCCCGTGTGAGAGAGAGAGACTCTCCCTGTCCATCACTTTCTCTGCCCCCCCCCGAGTGTGAGAGAGAGAGACTCTCCCTCTCTCTGTCCCCCCCCCGAGTGTGAGAGAGAGAGACTCTCCCTCTCTCTGTCCCCCCCCCGAGTGTGAGAGAGAGACTCTCCCTGTACCTCACTTTGTCCCTGTCCCCCCCCCGAGTGTGTGAGAGAGATTCTCCCTCTCTCTTCCCCCCCCCCCGAGTGTGTGAGAGAGACTCTCCATCTCTCTGTCCCCCCCGAGTGTGTGAGAGACTCTCCCTCGCTCTGTCCCCCCCCGTGTGTGTGTGAGAGACTCTCCCTCTCTCTGTCCCCCCCCGAGTGTGAGAGAGAGAGACTCTCCATCTCCCTGTCCCCCCCCCGGAGTGTTTGAGAGAGAGAGACTCTCCCTCTCTCTGTCCCCCCCCCGAGTGTGTGAGAGAGAGAGACTCTCCCTCTCTCTGTCCCCCCCCCCCGAGTGTGTGAGAGAGACTCTCCCTCTCTCTGTTCCCCCCCCCGAGTGTGTGAGAGAGAGACTCTCCCTCTCTCTGTTCCCCCCCGAGTGTGTGAGAGAGACTCTCCCTCTCTCTGTTCCCCCCCGAGTGTGAGAGAGAGACTCTCCCTCTCTCTGTCCCCCCCCGAGTGTGTGAGAGAGACTCTCCCTCTCTCTGTCCCCCCCGAGTGTGTGAGAGAGACTCTCCCTGTCCCTCACTTTGTCCCTGTCCCCCCCCGTGTGAGAGAGAGAGACTCTCCCTGTCCATCACTTTCTCTGCCCCCCCCCGAGTGTGAGAGAGAGAGACTCTCCCTCTCTCTGTCCCCCCCCCGAGTGTGAGAGAGAGAGACTCTCCCTCTCTCTGTCCCCCCCCCCGAGTGTGAGAGAGAGAGATTCTCCCTGTCCATCACTTTCTCTGCCCCCCCCGAGTGTGTGTGAGAGACTCTCCCTCTCTCTGTCCCCCCCCCGAGTGTGTGTGAGAGACTCTCCCTCTCTCTGTCCCCCCTCCCGTGAGAGAGAGAGACTCTCCCTCTCTCTGTCCCCCCCCGAGTGTGTGTGAGAGAGATACTCTCCCTCTCTCTGTCCCCCCCCGAGTGTGTGAGAGAGACTCTCCCTCTCTCTGTTCCCCCCCCCGTGTGTGTGAGAGATACTCTCCCTCTCTCTGTCCCCCCCCGAGTGTGTGAGAGAGACTCTCCCTCTCTCTGTCCCCCCCCCCGTGTGTGTGAGAGAGACTCTCCCTCTCTCTGTTCCCCCCCGTGTGTGAGAGAGAGACTCTCCCTGTCCATCACTTTCTCTGTCCCCCCCCCAAGTGTGAGAGAGAGACTTTCCATCTCTCTGTCCCCCCCCGAGTGTGTGAGAGAGAGACTCTCCCTCTCTGTCCCCCCCCCGAGTGTGTGAGAGAGACTCTCCCTCTCTCTGTCCCCCCCCCCGAGTGTGTGAGAGAGAGACTCTCCCTGTCCATCACTTTCTCTGCCCCCCCCCCGAGTGTGTGAGAGAGACTCTCCCTGTCCATCACTTTCTCTGTCCCCCCCCCCCGAGTGTGTGTGAGAGAGACTCTCCCTCTCTGTCCCCCCCCCCGAGTGTGTGAGAGACTCTCCCTCTCTCTGTCCCCCCCCGAGTGTGTGAGAGAGAGACTCTCCCTGTCCATCACTTTCTCTGTCCCCCCCCCCGAGTGTGTGAGAGAGACTCTCCCTGTCCATCACTTTCTCTGCCCCCCCCCCCCGAGTGTGAGAGAGAGACTCTCCCTGTCCCTCACTTTGTCCCTGTCCCCCCCCCGAGTGTGTGAGAGAGATTCTCCCTCTCTCTTCCCCCCCCCGAGTGTGTGAGAGAGACTCTCCATCTCTGTCCCCCCCCCGAGTGTGAGAGAGAGACTCTCCATCTCTCTGTCCCCCCCCGAGTGTGAGAGAGAGAGAGACTCTCCATCTCTCTGTCCCCCCCGAGTGTGTGAGAGACTCTCCCTCGCTCTGTCCCCCCCCCGTGTGTGTGTGAGAGACTCTCCCTCTCTCTGTCCCCCCCCGAGTGTGAGAGAGAGAGACTCTCCATCTCTCTGTCCCCCCCCCCGGAGTGTTTGAGAGAGAGAGACTCTCCCTCTCTCTGTCCCCCCCCCCGAGTGTGTGAGAGAGAGAGACTCTCCCTCTCTCTGTCCCCCCCCCGAGTGTGTGAGAGAGACTCTCCCTCTCTCTGTTCCCCCCCGAGTGTGTGAGAGAGAGACTCTCCCTCTCTCTGTTCCCCCCCGAGTGTGTGAGAGAGACTCTCCCTCTCTCTGTTCCCCCCCGAGTGTGTGAGAGAGACTCTCCCTCTCTCTGTTCCCCCCCGTGTGAGAGAGAGACTCTCCATCTCTCTGTCCCCTCCCCGAGTGTGTGTGAGAGACTCTCCCTCTCTCTGTCCCCCCCCCGAGTGTGTGAGAGAGACTCTGCATCTCTCTGTCCCCCTCCGTGTGTGAGAGAGAGAGACTCTCCCTGTCCATCACTTTCTCTGTCCCCTCCCGTGAGAGAGAGACTCTCCCTCTCTCTGTCCCCCCTCCCGTGAGAGAGACTCTCCCTCTCTCTGTTCCTCCCTCCCGAGTGTGTGAGAGAGAGGCACTCTCTCTGTTCCCCCCTGTGAGTGTGTGACACTCCCTTCCTCTCTCTGTCCCCCCCCTGTGTGACACCCTCTCCCCCCTCCCATGTGTGTGAGAGTGACACCCTCTTTTCCCCTCTCTCTCTCCCCCCCCTGTGTGTGAGAGACTCTCCCTCTCTCTGTCCCCCCCCCGAGTGTGTGAGAGATACTCTCCCTCTCTCTGTTCCCCCCTCCCGAGTGTGTGAGAGAGAGGCACTCTCTCTGTTCCCCCCCGTGAGTGTGTGACAGAGACTCTCTCCTTCTCTCTGTTCCCCCCAGTGAGACACCCTCTCCCCCCTACCATGTGTGTGTGAGAGAGAGAGATACTCTCTCTTCCCCCTTTCTTTCCCCCTCCCCATGTGTGTGTGTGTGTGAGAGAGAGAGACACACACTCTCTCTTCCCCCTCTCTCTCCCCCTGCCCATGTGTGTGTCTCTGTCTGTCCCTGCAAGTGTCTGTGTCTCTTACCCATCCCCCTTCCCCACTCCCTCTCTCTCTCCCCCCGTGTGCGTGTGTCTCTCTCTCCCTCTGCCTATCCGTGTGTGTCTCTGTCTGTCCCTGCACATCTGTGTCTCTTCCCCCCCATCCCTCTCCCCACTCCCTCTCTTTTTCCCCCATGTGCTTGTCTCTCTATCTGTCTTCACATGTGTGTGTCCCCCCTCCCTCTCGTGTGTCTCTCTTGCTGTCTCACTCTCTGTCCTTTCATGTGTCTGTCTCTCTCTGCCCCCCCATGTGTGTGTGTTTCTTGCTCTCTGTCCACCCCACCGTGTCTTTGTCTCTCTCTCTCTCTCGCTCCTCCACTCCGCTCATGTTTTTCTGTCTGTCCCCACCCCCTAGCGTTTTCCTATTTGCTTAATTCTCAGTTCAGATGGGGCGAAGTGTGCAGCAAGTCGTGAGGAAATTTGTTCTGTGGGGGGGTGGGAGGCAGAGGGTAAACATGTGAGATCTTTGCCCCTTCCCAATGGTCAGAGAGCACAAAATGGCTCTGAGAGACATGTTCTGTGGGTTTCAGACAGGAACCCTGTACGGGCTGAGGAGTGGAATTGTCGGACGTCATTTGCATTGCTCTCATTGTGCTGTTGGCATGTTTGTATTTGGCCATTGAGAACACGGGGATGCATGCTGAAGCAAGCGCATGAGCCTCAGAACCATGTGCAACTGGGCAGGTGGGACCACTGCTCTAAGTCACATCTATTTCCGACAGCTGACAGGTGAGGCAGATGAACTGAAGGTGTGGAGTACCTGGAATGAGTGGCTGTGGGAAGGACAGGACTAGCAGCTCAACGTTCCAGGCTGTGAGAGGGGACAGGCAGTGTGGAGACGATGTTGCCTTTCAACAGCACTGCTGTGACGGGATGCTCTTGAGGAATTATCTATCGAGGCCATTTAGATAGAGGTGCTCTGGTCATGTTGTTGGGGGCTGTACCGCCACCCCTGTAGTCAGGAACTCGGAGCAGATGTGTTGAGAGATTGCACGCAGTTTTGAGAGCTGTAGGTTAGTGTTTGTGAGAGATTCAGTTTCCCAGTATCGAGTGTGATGTGGTATATCCAAGAGTTTCCTCGTGCATCGTATAGGGGAATGTGCTCGGGCAGGAGCTATACTGGCCCTGCTGTTGGGATGCACTTTGGGTCTGGTGACTAAGACAGACAGACAATCGAGTAAAATCCTGAGCCAGCAATACCAGACCCACCCCCCACCCCCCCCCGTTAGGGAGCAAAAGAGTGAGGCCTCCGCCGATCAGGGTCAACCAGCTGTCCAGATGGGCAGCACGATAGTGAGCTCCACCTCTCCAAACATCTGATAAACCCAAAGGAACAGCAGAGACTGTTCCAGTTTAGCACCAGCAGCGTCGCAGGAGTTGCCAGTTAGCACTGGGGACTCGGAGGCTTGAGATCAGAGGATTTCCTCTCCTAGACCAAGACCGAAGTGACTGGTTTTAAACCTGTGCCCCTTTCCTTGTTGGTACAAAAATAGCTAAGCCGTGCATGAAGGCGAGGAGGCGCTCTCGGTTGTTGAGACGCACGTCATTCAGTGAGTAGTGGGAGCTTATCCCGAAGGAACCTGACCGAAGGAGGTGGGCCAGGAAGCTGAAGTTGCATTCGGGATGCACTTTGGGTCTAATGACCATCAGTCTGCTGGTTTCAGAATAGTGATGGAGACAAACAGAACAGGATAAAGTCCTGAACTGGGCCAACATTGAGGGCATTGGGCAGGACTGGCCAGCAGAGGGATCAGAAGTGGGGAGAGTGAGCAATTTCAAGTTCCTAGTTGTCAATATCTCTGAGGACCTAACCTGGACGCAACATAATGAAGGCAGGACAGCAGCTACATTTCATTAGGGATTTGGTTTGCTAAGAAAAACACTCAAACCTCGACAGAGGTACCATGTAGAGCATTCTGACAGGCTACATCACCGCCTGGTATGGGGGTGTTGGCTGCTGCACAAGATCAAAATAAGCTGCAGAAACTTGGAAAGTTAAGTCAGCTCCATCATGGGCACCATCCTCTAGTGTCCAGGACATCTTCAAGGAGCAGCAGAGTCCATCATGAACAATCCCCACCACCCAGAGCTTCTCATGGGCTTCTCATTGTTGCTGTCAGAAAGGAGGTACAGGAGCCTGAAGTCTCACACTCAACGACTCAGGAACATCTTCCCCTCTGCAATACCATTCCGAAAAGGACATTTACCCGTGAACACTACCTCAGTACTTTTAATATCTGTTATTTTGCACTACTTAACTCTTTAACAGACATATATATATTTAATATTACTCAGTTTTTTTCTCTATACTCATCATTTATTTCCTTGTAATGCTGCCATAAAGTTAACATTTCATGATGTGCTGGTGACTTTTGAATCTGAAGGAAAGTTTTGAAGGTGGGAGGCTTTTAAAAGGGTCATACCAAGAGGCCAGGTGTGTCATATTCCTTTTGGGCTGAATGGTAGACATAACAAGTTCAGCTGATCCTTGCTGATGAGAGGGAAAAGAAATCTTGCATTGTGTTTTGGCAGCTGGATACAAATGAATTCTTCAATGAACATAAATAGTTTAGGAGCAGGCTTAAATCAGGAAGGCAAAAAGTGGGTGTGAAATTATCAGGAAGGCAGTGGTATTTTTTTAAAAAAAAAGTCCCAAGAAGTTCTTTGGGCATATTTACAGTAAAGGGTGATCTGGGAGGGACCTGGTCCTCTTAGAGACCATCAGGGCTCTTTGTGTGGAGCAGCAGGAGACAGCTGAGACTTTTTAATGTCCGTTTCTTCGTGGTTCTCATGGGTGCTGGCAAAATGAGGGTAGTTAGTGATGTCTTGGATGCATATTATGGGAAAGGAGGTATTTGTGGCCCTGAAGTGCATGAAGGTGGGGAGATCTCCAGGGGCCTGATCTGGGAAATGCTGTCATAGGAAAGTGCGTCTGTCATCGGGGCTCCCCACCAACTCTCTTCTTGCTGCTGCCATTGGGTAAAAGGTACAGGAGCCTCAGGACTCTCACCACCAGGTTCAAGAACAGTTACTACCCCTCCACCGTCAGGATCTTGAACTAAATGGGAGAACTGCGCTCATTTTCTCGTGATCTTGTTATCTGATGTTCTCGTTATTTATTTCATGCTTGTATACAGTTTGTCATCTGCACTCTGGTTGATCTTTCATTGATCCCGTTAGAGTTACTGTTCTATAGATTTGCTGAATATGCCCGCAGGAAAGTGAATCTTGGGATTGTATATGGTGACGTATGTTCCTTGATAATAAATTTCAGTGCACCTTCCTGAAGAAGTCACAAGGGGCCTTTGTAGGAATGTTTGCTTTGCTGTTGGCCACTGGCGAAGTTCTGGAGGACTGATCCCTGACCCCTGTCTCAGCTAACAGGAAACTGCAGGCTAGCGAGGCCAGGGGGTATCCTGAGGGACGACATCAACCCTCAGCAGTCAGGGCGGATTGTGTGTGGGGGGTGATGTCTGACAAACTCTGTTACCCCTGCGCTGTGCGGGGATTGAAATGTTCCCGCCTTTGTTGCATCGGAGCTGGAAGTTACTCGTATAATAAAATGTTGAAATTGTGAAGAATTCAAGGGGAACATGAGGATGGTGACAGTGTGGAACACTGCTTGCGGAAGTGGTGCATGCAGTTGGATGGCAGGGCAATGGTCCAGGTGCAGGTTGGTAGGAGTAGGCAGTTTAAATGGTTCAGCTTGGACGAGATGGGACAGGGGGTATGGATAAGGTGGCAGGCAGCCAAAATCTAGATGAGGGTCAGAGGGAGGAGATTTAGAGGAGACCGTCTCTGAGAGGTAACTTTGTCGTACGGAGGGGAGAGATTACCTGGAAATAGCTGAGGGAGAAATTGGTCGAGGCAGCGATAAGTGCAACATTCAAGGGGCGTCTAAATAGGTACATGGAGGACAGAGGCTTGTGGAGGGGGCATAATGGGCAACAGGGACGAGCGGTTAGGGTGCTGTGGTCAGAGGACCTGATTGCATGCTGTCTGACTCACATTTGTCATTGTGTAATTGTTGTGCAAGTTAGGACTTTGTACAATCTTGCCACCCTGTTAAAGGAAAAATAACCATTCCATCACACACTCCTGGGGTCAGACAGAGTGACTGTCCCTCTGCACTGACCCATCACACTCCCGGGGTCAGACACAGAGTGAAGCTCCCTCCACACTGTCCCATCACACACTCCCGGGTCAGACACAGACAGAATCTCCCTCCACACCGTCCCATCACACACTCCCAGGGTCAGACACACAGTGAAGCTCCCTCCTCCATATGGTCCCATCACACACTCCCGGGGACAAACACAGACTGAAGCTCCTTCCTCCAAACCATCCCATCACACACTCCCAGGGTCACACAGAGTGAAGCTCCCTCCTCCACACCGTCCCATCACACACTCCCAGGGTCAGACACAGTGAAGCTCCCTCCTCCACACCGTCCCATCACACACTCCCGGGGTCAGACACAGAGTGAATCTCCCTCCACACCGTCCCATTACACACTCCCGAGGTCAGACACAGAGTGAAGCTCCCTCCTCCACACCATCCCATCACACACTCCCAGGGTCAGACACAGAATGAAGCTCCCTCCTCCACACCGTCCCATCACACGCTCCCGAGGTCAGACACAGACTGAAGCTCCCTCCTCCATAAGGTCCCATCACACACTCCCGGGGACAAACACAGACTGAAGCTCCCTCCACACCGTCCCATCACACACTCCCGGGGACAAACACAGACTGAAGCTCCCTCCACACCGTCCCATCACGCACTCCTGGGGTCAGACACAGAGTGAAGCTTCCTCCACACCATCCCATCACACACTCCTGGGGTCAGACACAGAGTGAAGCTCCTTCCTCCACACCGTCCCATCACACACTCCCAGGGACAGACAGAGAGTGAAGCTCCCTCCACACCGTCCCATCACACACTCCCAGGGACAGACAGAGAGTGAAGCTCCCTCCACACCATCCCATCACACACTCCCAGGGACAGACAGAGAGTGAAGCTCCCTCCACACCGTCCCATCACACACTCCCAGGGACAGACAGAGAGTGAAGCTCCCTCCACACCGTCCCATCACACACTCCCAGGGACAGACAGAGAGTGAAGCTCCCTCCACACCGTCCCATCACACACTCCCAGGGACAGACAGAGAGTGAAGCTCCCTCCACACCATCCCATCACACACTCCCAGGGACAGACAGAGAGTGAAGCTCCCTTCACAGCATTCCCTCACACACCTTGGGACTGGGGACGATGCCCATTGATGTCAGCATCATGCCCTTCGCTGATCTTCAGTTCGGGCTGAGGGTGGTACAGGTATGGAGTGACTGTTGATCGCACTGACTCGCTCTCTCTGTCTCTCTCTCTCCCCCCCCCCCCCCCCCCCCCGTGCAGTGCGTGGCCGGGGTCAGCATGAGTCTGCAGTGGACGGCGGTGGCTGGTTTCCTGTACGCAGAGGTGTTTGCCCTGCTGCTGATGTGCATCCCGTTCATTTCGGCAAAGCGGTGAGTTCTTCGTGCCTCCCACCTTCCTTTTGACCTTTTGCGTATCCCACCCTAGTGGCGTAGTGGAGATGGCTGTTGCCTCTCGGGTCTCGAGGCACAGTGGGGTTGCTGTTAGCACCTCGCTTTACAGTGTCTGTAAGGAGTTTGTACATTCTCCCTCAAGGCCACGATGAGATTTCCTCTGGATTTCCAGTTCCCTCCCACGTTGGGGTCAGTGCAGGGGTTCCAGCCTTTCATATGCCATGCAGCCTTCCCATTAACCGAGGGGTCTGTCGACCACAGATTGGGAACCCGTGGGTTGTGGGCATGCTACGTTGGCACCAGAAACTTGGTGATGCCTGTGGGCTGCCCCCAGCGAGTCCTCGGGCTGGGGCAGTCGATGCAAATGTTTATTTCAATGTTTCGATGTACGCATGACGAAGTAATTTTATCTTTAGTGACGTGGGTTCGATGGCCACCTCCTGCCCTGTCCGTGTCTTCTCTCTCTGATTCCGTTTCCTCCCACGTCCCTGTTGCGTGTGGGGTCACTGTGCACTGTCCTTGCAGTGAAGTCAGCCATGGAGTTTTCCCGGAATGATATGGAATGAGTGTAAAATGTCAGCGTGGACTGGACGGGCCAAAAGGCCCGCTCCCTTGTAAGGAGAAGTTGAGTTTGTACCGTCTCTCGAGCCTCTCAGTGAGATCAACTTCCAGCTCGTCCACCCTCCTCACCCCTGACTCAGAAGCCATCCACAGCAATTGATGAGGGGAATTGCACTGGGAATTCTGTGTCTGGAATGTTGAGCCTCATCCCGAGATGCTAATGGGGCTGGCTTTCTCTCCTTCAGATGGCAAAGACTCTTCCGATCCAGCCTCTTCACCCTGGCGGTGTCGTACGGAAACAAGTTCTTCTTCTTCCTGATCGCCTTGTTGATCTTCCTGCTGTTCGGTGAGTGCTGACATGCGGGCAGTGGTAACCGAGTGTCCCTGTGGGGTGAGGGAGTGTGGTCAGAGACTGATCTTCCTGCTGTTCGGTGAGTGCTGACATGCGGGCAGTAGTTTCCAGAGTGTCCCTGTGGGGTGAGGGAGTGTGGTCAGAGACTGATCTTCCTGCTGTTCGGTGAGTGCTGACATGCGGGCAGTGGGTGAGAAGCAGTAGTTTCCAGAGTGTCCCTGTGGGGTGAGGGAGTGTGGTCAGAGACTGATCTTCCTGCTGTTCGGTGAGTGCTGACATGCGGGCAGTGGGTGAGAAGCAGTAGTTTCCAGAGTGTCCCTGTGGGGTGAGGGAGTGTGGTCAGAGACTGATCTTCCTGCTGTTCGGTGAGTGCTGACATGCGGGCAGTGGTAACCGAGTGTCCCTGCGGATCTCTCCTGGGGGTGGGATCCCAGCAATTGTGCCTTGTGCTCTCCAGCCAACAGTTGGGGATTCTTACACCCAAGGTAACGTCTGGCATCCTGTCGCACTCACCTCAATAATAAGAAAATGCTTTGAGAGGCTGGTCGAGGACAACATCTGCAGCTTGCTGCCACCCACACTGGACCCCCTACAATTCACCTGGCGACACAATGGGGGCAGCCTGCAGCGCGCACACCACCAGGCCCACTCTCACTCACCCGAACCCCCAAAAGGTGCAAAGTCATTCTACAAAGTGAACCTGGGTCACCGGCTCTGTAAAGAGATGCACACCGAACGCTAAAGAGATGCACATTGCACTGTCACACCCTCAGCATTGAACTGCATTGGCTGGGAATCGAACCCAGGTCTCCAGCGTGGCAGGCGAGAATTCTACCACTGAACTGCCAATGAACCGTTAACAAATAGAAACATAGAAAATAGGTGCAGGAGCAGGCCATTCGGCCCTTCGAGCCTGCACCGCCATTCAGTATGATCATGGCTGATCATCCGACTCAAAACCCTGTACCTGCTTTCTCTCCATACCCCCTGATCCCTTTAGCCACAAGGGCCATATCTAACTTCCTCTTAAATATAGCCAGTGAACTGGCCTCAACTGTTTCCTGTGGCAGCGAATTCCACAGATTCACCACTCTGTGTGAAAAAGTTTTTCCTCATCTTGATCCTAAAAGGCTTTCCCTTTATCCTTAAACTGTGACCCCTTGTTCTGGACTTCCCCAACATCGGAAACAATCTTCCTGCATCTAGCCTGTCCAATCCCTTTAGAATTTTATACACTTCAATAAGATCCCCCCTCAATCTTCTAAATTCCAGTGAGTATAAGCCTAGTCGATCCAGTCTTTCTTCATATGAAAGTCCTGCCATCCCAGGAATCAATCTGGTGAACCTTCTCTGTACTCCCTCTATGGCAAGAATGTCTTTCCTCAGATTAGGGGACCAAAACTGCACACAGTACTCCAGGTTTGGTCTCACCAAGGCCTTGTACAACTGCAGTAGAACCTCCCTGCTCCTAAACTCGAATCCTCTTGCTATGAATGCCAACATACCATTTGCCTTTTTCACCGCCTGCTGTACCTACATGCCCACCTTCAATGACTGGTGTACAATGACACCCAGGTCCCCTTTTCATAATCGGCCACCATTCAGATAATCTGTTTTCCTGTTCTTGCCACCAAATCCACATTAGATTGCATCTGCCATGAATTTGCCCACTCACCTAACCTATCCAAGTCACCCTGCGTCCTCTTAGCGTCCCCCTCACTGCTAACACCGCCACCCAGCTTCGTGTCATCCATAAACTTGGAGATACTGCATTTAATTCCCTCGTCTAAATCATTAATATATATTGTAAACAACAGGGGTCCCAACACTGAGCCTTGTGGTACCCCACTAGTCACTGCCTGCCATTCTGAAAAGGTCCTGTTTATTCCCACTCTTTGCTTCCTGTTTGCCAACCAATTCTCTATCCACATCAATACCATACTCCCAATACGGTGTGCTTTAAGTTTGCACACTAATCTGTGTGGGACCTTGTCAAAAGACTTTTGAAAATCCAAATACACCACATTCACTGGCTCTCCCCTATCCACTCTACTAGTTACATCCTCAAAAAATTCTATAAGATCCGTCAGACATGATTTTCCTTTCACAAATCCATGCTGACTTTGTCCGATGATTTCACCACTTTCTAAATGTGCTGTTATCACATCTTTGATAACTGACTCTAGCATTTTTCCCACCACCGATGTCAGGCTGACTGGTCTATAATTCCCCGGTTTCTCTCTCCCTCCTCCTTTAAAATGTGGGGTTACATTAGCCACCCTCCAATCCTCAGGAAGCAATCCAGGATCCAAAGAGTTTTGAAATATTATCACTATTGCATCCAATATTTCTTGGGCTACTTCCTTAAGCACTCTGGGATGCAGACCATCTGGCCCTGGGGATTTATCTGCCTTTAATCCCTTCAATTTAATTAACACCACCTCCCTACTAACATGTATTTCCCTCAGTTCCTCCATCTCACTAGACCCTCGGTCCCCTACTATTTCCGGAAGATTATTTATGTCCTCCTTAGTGAAGACAGAACCAAAGTAGTTATTCAATTGGTCTGCCATGTCCTTGTTCCCCATGATCAATTCACCTGTTTCTGACTGTAAGGGACCTACATTTGTCTTAACCAATCTTTTTTTTTCCACATATCTACAAAAGCTTTTACAGTCAGATTTTTTGTTCTCTGCCAGCTTTCTCTCATAATCTTTTTTCCCTTTACTAATTAAGCCCTTTGTCGTCCTCTGCTGGACTCTGAATTTCTCCCAGTCCTCAGGGGTGCAGCTTTTTCAAGCTAATTTCAATGTTTCTTTTTAGAATTGATACTGTCCCTAATTTCCCTTGTCAGCCACGGGTGCACTACCTTTCCTGGTTTACTCTTTTGCCAAACTGGGATGAACAATTGTTGTAGTTCATCCACGCGATCTTTAAATGCTTGTCATTGCATATCCACCGTCATTTGCCAGTCTATCTTAGCTAATTCACGTCTCACCATGATATCATTCCCCAACCTCGTGAATCTTTCCCACTGTCCTTTGAATGTGGCCAGCCAGGTTTGTAATATTACCTGAGCTGTTGGGAATATAGGTCACTCTTGGCCGATTAATGCACCTGTACCCCCTTTCACAGCCATGGTGAAGTCTGTGGCCATCCAGTTCTGCAGGACTACTGTCAGACAGCGAGTAATTCTGCTGAGAGCTCAGTGAGGGCTTCTTTAACCTCGCTGTTTGCAAGAGTTTCTATGGCCAAGGCCAAATTAATCAGCTCTCTGGCTGCTGTCACTACACCACGGGCAGGGAAGGCTATCAAAGGTTCAAAGGTACATTTAATGTCAGAGAAATGTACACAATATACATCCTGAAATGCTTTTTCTTCGCAAACATCCACGGAAACAGGAGTGCCCCAACAATGAACAATGACAGTTAAATGTTAGAAGCCCAAAGTCTCCCCGCAGCTCCCTTCTCTCCCAAGTGTAACAATCCCCCTCCTCCCACCGGCAAAAATAAAGTGCACGGGCCACCAGCACTCAAGCAAAGCAAAGCAAAGGCAGTTACCCCAAAGACGACATTGTTCTCCTGATAATCTGACATGCTGCAGGCTCTCTCTCTCTCTCTCTCTCTCCTAATAAGGAAGAAAGAGGTGACTCCATTTTCCAACAGGCGGGGAGATGTAACAAACAACTCGCTGGTCTACGATGTTAGAAGTCTGTTATATCACTCTTTCTGAGCTCTGTGCCTAAAGTTTGCAAACTTCCCGACTCCCCCAGCGACATGCGGATCTCCGGTGGCTACACCGACCCATCTCCTGTTACTTCAGATCCCAGGCTTCTGAATCTGTGCCAAAATCTTAGGCTGAGAATTTGGCATGCCAAATAGCGACCGATTGTGGAACCCCGAGAGCGGGGTCCCATTCCCCCAAAGAACCGTAGTCAGCGTTTAACTCTCGGTCACGGTCTTCAAAAGAACCCTGAAAGAGAAAAATTAAAGTGGGAAATTGAAATGTTCTCAAAGATGCAAGCAAAGGAGTCGCCGTTGGCCGCCATAACTACTTACAAAAGAGAACAGGTACATTGATCTCCCCTTCCCCCCCCCCCCCACCATCCCTCCTCCCACACAAAAGATGAACAAAAGGGAACAGGTACATTGATTCCCCCCCCCCCACCATCCCTCCTCCCACACAAAAGATGAACAAAAGGGAACAGGTACATTTATTCCCCCACCATCCCCCCTCCCACACAAAAGATGAACAAAAGGGAACAGGTACATTGATTCCCCCCCCCCCACCATCCCTCCTCCCACACAAAAGATGAACAAAAGGGAACAGGTACATTTATTCCCCCACCATCCCCCCTCCCACACAAAAGATGAACAAAAGGGAACAGGTACATTGATTCCCCCCCCCCCACCATCCCTCCTCCCACACAAAAGATGAACAAAAGGAAACAGGTACATTGATTTCCCCCCCCCCCCACCATCCCCCCTCCCGCACAAAAGTATCTTCCATAATGTCTGCATATCTGCTCCTTTCTTTCCCAGAGACAACATCGTATTTTATTTTCTCAATACAGTGTGGAACAGGCACTGATTAAATGCTAGTCCAATCACAGGACAGCTTACAATGACCAATTAACCTGCTAACGGGTATGTCTGGGTTGTTGGGAGGAAATCGGAGCACCCGGAGAAAGCTTGTGCACACGCGGGAAGAGCTTTGTTTCTCGGAGAATGCTGGAATTGAACTGTGAACCCCAATGCCCCAAGTTGTAACAGCATCACGCTAACCTGCTACACCACCTGCCCAACCCAGAGTACAGTCGCAGCAGAATTACTGAACTTTCCTATAAGACCTTAAAACACAGGAGCCAAATTAGGCCACTCAGCCCATCGAGTTTGCTCCACAATTTCATCATGGCTGATTTATTAAGCTTCTCAACCCCATTCTTCTGCCTTCTACCCGTAACCTCTGATACCCTGATTCTGAAGCACGACCCACACTGCCTCTGCGGATGCGTCCTCTCTGAACTCAGCAGTGACGTTCTCCCAGTACGGCCTCTCTCAACTCAGCAGTGACGTTCCCCCAGTACGGCCTCTCTCAACTCAGCAGTGACGTTCTCCCAGTACGGCCTCTCTGAACTCAGCAGTGACGTTCTCCCAGTACGGCCTCTCTGAACTCAGCAGTGACGTTCCCCCAGTACGGCCTCTCTGAACTCAGCAGTGACGTTCCCCCAGTACGGCCTCTCCCAACTCAGCAGTGACGTTCCCCCAGTACGGCCTCTCTGAACTCAGCAGTGACGTTCCCCCAGTACGGCCTCTCTCAACTCAGCAGTGACGTTCTCCCAGTACGGCCTCTCTCAACTCAGCAGTGACGTTCCCCCAGTACGGCCTCTCTCAACTCAGCAGTGACGTTCTCCCAGTACGGCCTCTCTGAACTCAGCGGTGACGTTCTCCCAGTACGGCCTCTCTGAACTCAGCAGTGACGTTCTCCCAGTACGGCCTCTCTGAACTCAGCAGTGACGTTCTCCCAGTACGGCCTCTCTGAACTCAGCAGTGACGTTCTCCCAGTACGGCCTCTCTCAACTCAGCAGTGACGTTCTCCCAGTACGGCCTCTCTGAACTCAGCAGTGACGTTCTCCCAGTACGGCCTCTCTCAACTCAGCAGTGACGTTCTCCCAGTACGGCCTCTCTGAACTCAGCAGTGACGTTCTCCCAGTACGGCCTCTCTCAACTCAGCAGTGACGTTCTCCCAGTACGGTCTCTCTGAACTCAGCAGTGACGTTCTCCCAGTACGGCCTCTCTGAACACAGCAGTGATGTTCTCCCAGTACGGCCTCTCTCAACTCAGCAGTGATGTTCTCCCAGTACGGCCTCTCTGAACTCAGCAGTGACGTTCTCCCAGTACGGCCTCTCTGAACTCAGCAGTGACGTTCTCCCAGTACGGCCTCTCTGACCTCAGCAGTGACGTTCTCCCAGTACGGCCTCTGTCAACTCAGCAGTGACGTTCCCCCAGTACGGCCTCTCTGAACACAGCAGTGACGTTCTCCCAGTACGGCCTCTCTGAACTCAGCAGTGACGTTCCCCCAGTACGGCCTCTCTGAACACAGCAGTGACGTTCTCCCAGTACGGCCTCTCTGAACTCAGCAGTGACATTCTCCCAGTACGGCCTCTCTCAACTCAGCAGTGACGTTCTCCCTGTACGGTCTCTCTGAACTCAGCGGTGACGTTCCCCCAGTACGGCCTCTCTCAACTCAGCAGTGACGTTCCCCCAGTACGGCCTCTCCCAACTCAGCAGTGACGTTCCCCCAGTACGGCCTCTCTGAACTCAGCAGTGACGTTCTCCCAGTACGGCCTCTCTCAACTCAGCAGTGACGTTCTCCCAGTACGGCCTCTCTGAACTCAGCAGTGACGTTCTCCCAGTACGGCCTCTCTCAACTCAGCAGTGACGTTCTCCCAGTACGGCCTCTCTGAACTCAGCAGTGACGTTCTCCCAGTACGGCCTCTCTCAACTCAGCAGTGACGTTCTCCCAGTACGGTCTCTCTGAACTCAGCAGTGACGTTCTCCCAGTACGGCCTCTCTGAACTCAGCAGTGACGTTCTTCCAGTACGGCCTCTCTGAACTCAGCAGTGACGTTCCCCCAGTACGGCCTCTCTCAACTCAGCAGTGATGTTCTCCCAGTACGGCCTCTCTCAACTCAGCAGTGACGTTCTCCCAGTACGGCCTCTCTGAACTCAGCAGTGACGTTCCCCCATTACGGCCTCTCTCAACTCAGCAGTGACGTTCCCCCAGTACGGCCTCTCTCAACTCAGCAGTGACGTTCCCCCAGTACGGCCTCTCTCAACTCAGCAGTGACGTTCCCCCAGTACGGCCTCTCTCAACTCAGCAGTGACGTTCTCCCAGTACGGCCTCTCTGAACTCAGCAGTGATGTTCTCCCAGTACGGTCTCTCTGAACTCAGCAGTGACGTTCTCCCAGTACGGCCTCTCTGAACTCAGCAGTGACGTTCTCCCAGTACGGCCTCTGTCAACTCAGCAGTGACGTTCCCCCAGTACGGCCTCTCTGAACACAGCAGTGACGTTCTCCCAGTACGGCCTCTCTGAACTCAGCAGTGACGTTCCCCCAGTACGGCCTCTCTGAACACAGCAGTGACGTTCTCCCAGTACGGCCTCTCTCAACTCAGCAGTGACGTTCTCCCTGTACGGTCTCTCTGAACTCAGCGGTGACGTTCCCCCAGTACGGCCTCTCCCAACTCAGCAGTGACGTTCCCCCAGTACGGCCTCTCTGAACTCAGCAGTGACGTTCTCCCAGTACGGCCTCTCTGAACTCAGCAGTGACGTTCCCCCAGTACGGCCTCTCTGAACTCAGCAGTGACGTTCCCCCAGTACGGCCTCTCTGAACACAGCAGTGACGTTCCCCCAGTACGGCCTCTCTGAACTCAGCAGTGACGTTCCCCCAGTACGGCCTCTCTGAACACAGCAGTGACGTTCTCCCAGTACGGCCTCTCTCAACTCAGCAGTGACGTTCTCCCAGTACGGCCTCTCTGAACTCAGCAGTGACGTTCTCCCAGTACGGCCTCTCTCAACTCAGCAGTGACGTTCTCCCAGTACGGCCTCTCTGAACTCAGCAGTGACGTTCTCCCAGTACGGCCTCTCTGAACTCAGCAGTGACGTTCTCCCAGTACGGCCTCTCTGAACTCAGCAGTGACGTTCTCCCAGTACGGCCTCTCTCAACTCAGCAGTGACGTTCTCCCAGTACGGCCTCTCTGAACTCAGCAGTGACGTTCCCCCAGTACGGCCTCTCTCAACTCAGCAGTGACGTTCTCCCAGTACGGCCTCTCTGAACTCAGCAGTGACGTTCTCCCAGTACGGCCTCTCTGACCTCAGCAGTGACGTTCTCCCAGTACGGCCTCTCTCAACTCAGCAGTGACGTTCCCCCAGTACGGCCTCTCTGAACACAGCAGTGACGTTCTCCCAGTACGGCCTCTCTGAACTCAGCAGTGACGTTCCCCCAGTACGGCCTCTCTGAACACAGCAGTGACGTTCTCCCAGTACGGCCTCTCTGAACTCAGCAGTGACGTTCTCCCAGTACGGCCTCTCTCAACTCAGCAGTGATGTTCTCCCAGTACGGCCTCTCTCAACTCAGCAGTGACGTTCTCCCAGTACGGCCTCTCCCAACTCAGCAGTGACGTTCTCCCAGTACGGCCTCTCTCAACTCAGCAGTGACGTTCTCCCAGTACGGCCTCTCTCAACTCAGCAGTGATGTTCTCCCAGTACGGCCTCTCTGAACTCAGCAGTGACGTTCCCCCAGTACGGCCTCTCTCAACTCAGCAGTGACGTTCCCCCAGTACGGCCTCTCCCAACTCAGCAGTGACGTTCTCCCAGTACGGCCTCTCCCAACTCAGCAGTGATGTTCTCCCAGTACGGCCTCTCTGAACTCAGCAGTGACGTTCCCCCAGTACGGCCTCTCTCAACTCAGCAGTGACGTTCTCCCAGTACGGCCTCTCTGAACTCAGCAGTGACGTTCCCCCAGTACGGCCTCTCCCAACTCAGCAGTGACGTTCCCCCAGTACGGCCTCTCTGAACTCAGCAGTGACGTTCTCCCAGTACGGTCTCTCTGAACTCAGCAGTGACGTTCTCCCAGTACGGCCTCTCTCAACTCAGCAGTGACGTTCTCCCAGTACGGCCTCTCTCAACTCAGCAGTGACGTTCTCCCAGTACGGCCTCTCTGAACTCAGCAGTGATGTTCTCCCAGTACGGCCTCTCCCAACTCAGCAGTGACGTTCTCCCAGTACGGCCTCTCTCAACTCAGCAGTGATGTTCTCCCAGTACGGCCTCTCTGAACTCAGCAGTGACGTTCTCCCAGTACGGCCTCTCTCAACTCAGCAGTGACGTTCTCCCAGTACGGCCTCTCCCAACTCAGCAGTGACGTTCTCCCAGTACGGCCTCTCTCAACTCAGCAGTGATGTTCTCCCAGTACGGCCTCTCTGAACTCAGCAGTGACGTTCTCCCAGTACGGCCTCTCTCAACTCAGCAGTGATGTTCTCCCAGTACGGCCTCTCCCAACTCAGCAGTGACGTTCTCCCAGTACGGCCTCTCTCAACTCAGCAGTGATGTTCTCCCAGTACGGCCTCCCTGTGAATCACAGACTGGTAAAGAAACTTTGCATGCACCAAGTCCACGCTTCTTACACTAAGGCCACAGTCAATAATGGGGAAGTAACAGCCTCCCACTACAACAAACCTGTTTTCTACACCATTCTATGATCTGCCTGGCTATCGAGAGGCCAGTTGTACAGTCCAAGAGCAGCTGCTCATTCAGTCGTTACATGCCGATGTTTCATGGCCGTTATTGTTTTTGGCAAATTCTCCTACCGAAGCGGTTTGCCATCGCCGCCTTCGGGGCAGAGTCTTTACAAGATGGGTGACCCTCAGCCACCATCAATACTATGCAGAGATTGTCTGCCCAGGGTTAGTGGTCACATAAACAGGACTTGAGATCTGCACCAGCTGCTCGTATGACCCTCCCCCACCTGCCCCTGTGGCTTCACGCAACGCTGATCGGTGGGGTGGGGGGGCTGAACACTTTGCCCAAGTGTGACCATAGGCTAGTGGAAGGAAGGAGCTCCTTGCACCTCCTGTAATACCCCCACCCTTAATAATTATTGTGGACAGAGTGGGAAGGGGGCAGGGAGAAGGGAATCGTGGTTGAGAAAAGGGAGGGAGCAGGGAGCACCAGAGAGACGTTCTGTAAATGATCAGCTCTTTGGAATCAAATGTCCTTGCCTGTGTGTGCACCCGTGCCGACCCCCGCCCTGGCACTCCTGTCCCGCACCTTCGCCATCCCCAACATCCTTCGCTCCCACCAGGTTTGCAAACTCTCTGTTAACAAGTGCAGTACCGTCCAGGGGTCCTCAGCACCCTCGTTGTGTTGTGCCCAAGTGCCGAAGACTTTTGCACAGCACAGGTAAAGAATGGGATGAGTTGGAGTGAATTATGACATTATAAGACAGGAGCTGGGGGTAGCTAATTGGGAGAGCTCCACAGTTGTTTAAAGCCCGGCTAGTCAGTCTTTAGGAAGCACGGGGCACGTAGCTCACCACCGTACATCTGTAGAAATTTACAAAAGTCTTTGACCGACAGTCTCCTCCTGAGGTAGAGTGTCTTCACGATTGCATCAGTGTGCTGGGCCCAGGATGGATGAATCATGATGTCGATGCCCTTCGAATGTGAAACTGTTCATCCTTTCCACTGCCAAGTCCTTGATGAGGGCTGGGGTGTGTTTCCTCGGCTTCCCTTTCCTGAAGCCCACAGTCAACCCCTTGGTCTTACTGATGTTGCGACACCAGTCTACCAGCTGATCGAGCTCACTCTTGTACGGCTTGTTGCCATCTGAGATCTTACCAACAGCAGCAGTGGCATTTGAGCTGTGGCGAGCTACAGTCACTAATGCTGATACAGTAAAGCTGTGGGCTAAGCACACATTCTTGTCAGCGAGGAGGAAATGTTATTTCCAATCTGCACAGACTGTGGCTCCTGGGGAGGATGTCAAAGGTTCTGGTTGCAGGGGGATAGGATTGGAACATCACAGAACAGAGACTAGCCCTCTGGGCCATCTAGTCTGTGTCAAACCATTGACCTGCTTAGTCCCGCTGACCTGCACTCAGAGCATAGCCCTCAATCTCCTTCCCATCCATGTACCTATCCAAATCGAACATTTCTATGTATTCTGTGGATGGACTAGGATGTATCCACTTCTGGAAAAGTGTGGCCTGATTAGGGACAGGTCAAGGTTTATGGATTTAATAATAGATTCTAGATTTGACAAAATTCTATAAATGTGTAGTGGAGAGTATATTGACTGTCTGGGTATGGCATAGTCCATCACAGGTAAAATCCTCCCCAGTATTCAGCATATCGACACGGAACGCAGCATCTATTATCAGGGACCCCCACCACCCAGGCCGTCCTCTCTTCTTGCTGCTGCCATCAGGAAGAAGGTACAGGAGCCTCAGGACTCACAACACTGGGTTCAGGAACAGTTGCAACCCCTCAACCATCAGACACCTGAACCAGAGGCGATAGCCACTCAACCACTTGCCCCATCACTGAACTGTTCCCACAACCTGTGGACTCCTTTTCGTCGTGTGTCTATTTATTTATTGTTATTATTTTTTATGTGTTTGCACAGTTCGGTCTGTTTGAATGCTCAGATGAGAGTGGCCTTTCTCTGATTCTAACGTCGTTACTGTTTCGATTTACAGAGTGCGCCCCGCAGGAAAATGAATCTCAGGGTGACGTGTATGTACTTTGATAATAAGTTAACTTTGAACTTTAGAGGTGACGAAGAGAAGTGATGGGCATGGGGCAATGGATGTTAACGATGTAGACTTTAAGGCACTTTGCAGAAGTTTTCCATGGTTAGCTGATCCGGGACGTAAAGATGCAGGAGGTGAATGGTAACAGTAGTTTGGTTTCAGAATTGGCTAGTCCGTGGAAAGTGAGTGCAGTGCTGTTCCGGCTGGAGGTCTGTGACCAGTGGTGTTCGACAGGGATCAACACTGGTCATCAGTTGCTGAGATGGCCTGGGTGAAAATGTGGATTGGCGTGATAATTAAATTGTCTGCTGTATCTGTCAGAATCTTTATTGCAGACAAGAAACGTTGCATAGTACAGAGCATACATTTTAAAGTGAGAGAGGGAACGGCACGGGACAAGTTTATTTCTGTGTGCAGCGGAGGGTGCTGGACACTGTCTGCCAGGGCTGGTGCAGGAAGTGGATGCAAGGCTGTTAGATGGAAGACATTTTTAGTTCAGTTTGGCATCATGTTTAACACAAATACTTTTGCCCGAAGGTCCTTTTCCTGTGATTAGACTGGCTGATCCAGTGGCCAGTGGAGCTGATGAAGGGATTTGTGTTGACCTGTTTCAGATGCCGTCCGTGAGGTTCAGAAATACAATGTTCCAGACAAGGTGGACCTCAAGCACCTGCCCACGGCGGAGGACCACATCCACATGAAGCTGTTCCGTGCACAGAGGAACCTCTACATCGCTGGCTTTTCCCTCCTCCTGTGGTTGTGAGTACCTGTGCCAGTTTCTTCCCCTACCCCACTGTTTTGAGGGATAACGGTCTCACTGGTGGCGACAGCAAGTCCTTGTGCTGGCAGACAAGGCAGTCTGGAAATGTGTGATGGGGTTGTGTTTCACTCTGTGTCTAACCCCAGGAGTGTGCGATGGGATTGTGTGCGAGGGAGCTTCTGTCTCTGGATGTGGTTGACCTCTGAAGGGTAAGTTTTCAGTTCCCTGCCCCAGCAGTACCGATCATTCCCACAAGTGGGCAGCAGTGTTCCACTGTTGGGCTGTGGAGGAGGCAGGATTTCCCGAGCTGTCCTCTGAAGGAAGGGCTGCCACTGGTTAACGAGGAGTGATTGGGTCCAATGAGAATGCCCTCTTCCCCCCTCCCCACCCCCCCATTGTAGGGCCAGCTTCCTCCTGGTGACACTGGTCCCGTGAGTCAGGGGCACCACGCTGCGTCTCTGTGGAGTTTGCACGCTCTTCCTCCCCTTCACGTGCGGGCTGGGTGGGCTCTCTACTTCCGTTGTGCCAATCAAGTTGGCTCGAAAGCACTCAGCTCAATAGAAGTGATCAAATATTCCTGTTTCAGTCTGCTGCAGCTGAGAAGCACAACCGTATCAAAGGTCGATACAGTCAGTAATGACTTTTTTAATATGATTAAACCGTCTATTGCTGCTTAAATCCAATGGAAATACATCAGACTTTGGCCTGCGGACTGTCTATTTGAGACGGTGGTGGAAATAAGGTGGGCTAATTGTACGTTTTTTTTTAAAAGTTTTCAACTGTCAATACCAAAACAGTCTCTGGTAAGTAGAACTGAAGATCTCTGAGCTAGGGTAAACATTAGGACCGCTCGGTATTTTGCTTCATGGAATCTTGTTTCACCCCTTCCATTCCGAACACAGTAATTCGGATTGGCGGGGCTCACAATACACCACCCACACAGGACTACTGAGTCTTTTAAAGCCTGCACCTCGTGGTGGTGCTGTCCCAGTCTCGCTCACCAGATCAGGAACACCTCACCAGTTTGCTTGCCACGGGAGATCTCGGCAATCATTTTCACAGCAATAGGTGCAGGAGTAGGCCATTCGGCCCTTCCAACCAGCACTGCCATTCAATGTGACCATAGCTGATCACCCACAATCAGCCTTCTCCCCATATCCCTTGACTCCGCTATCTTTAAGATCTCTATCTAACCCTTTCTTGAAAGCATCCAGAGAATTGGCCTCCACTGCCTTCTGAGGCAGAGCATTCCACAGATCCACAACTCTCTGGGTGAAAAAGTTTTTTCTCAACTCTGTTCTAAATGACCTGCCCTTATTCTTAAACTATAGCCTCTGGTTCTGGACTCCCCCAACACCAGGAACATGTTTCCTTCCTCTAGCGTGTGCAATCCCTTAATAATCTTATGTTTCAATCAGATCCCCTCCCATCCTTCTAAATTCCAGTGTATACAAACCCAGTCACTCCAATCTTTCAACATATGACAGTACTGCCATCCTGGGAATCAACCTTGTGAACCTACACTGCACTCCCTCAATAGCAAGAATGTCCTTCTTCAAATTTGGAGACCAAAACTGAACACAATACTCCAGGTGTGGTCTCACCAGGGCCCTCTACAACTGCAGAAGGACCTTTTTGCTCCTATACTCAACTCCCCTTGTTATGAAGGCCAACATGCCATTAGCTTTCTTCACTGCCTGTTGTACCTGCATGCTTACTTTCAGTGACTGATGAACAAGGACACCTAGATCTCGTTGTACTTTCTCTTTTCCTAACGACACCATTCAGATAGTAATCTGCCTTCCTGTTCTTGCCACCAAAGTGGATAACCTCACTTTTATCCACATTAAACTGCATCTGCCATGCATCTGCCCACTCACCCAACCTGTCCGAGTCACTCTGCATTCTCCTAACATTCTCTTCATATTTCACACTGCCACCCAACTTTGTGTCATCTGCAAATTTGCTAATGTTACTTTTAATCCCTTCATCCAAATCATGAATGTATATTGTAAATAGCTGCGGTCCCAGCACTGAGCCTTGTGGTACCCCACTAATCACTGCTTGTCATTCTGAAACGGACTTGTTAATCCCAATTCTTTTGTTTCCTGTCTGCCAATCAATTTTCTGTCCATGATAGTAGCCTACTCGCAATACCATGTGCTCTAATTTTGCCCACTAATCTCCTATGTGGGACCTTATCAAAGGCTTTCTGAAAGTTCAGGTACACTACATCCACTGGCTCTCCCTTGTCCATTTTCATAGTTACGTCCTCAAAAAATTCCAGAAGATTAGTCAAGCATGATCTTCCCCTTTGTAAATCCATGCTGACTCGGACCAATCCTGTTACTACTTGGACCGATCCTGTTACTAGCAGTGTCCATCCCACCACAGGCTAATGTCAAACAGGCTGCAGAGCGATGTGATCAACTGGTATGAAGCAGCACATCCTGATGCCTTCTCCATCATCATGGGGGATTTAAAGCACAGCTTGAAAAAGTCACTAAATAATTATCAGATCACCAGAGAAGAAAACATGCTGGAGCACAGTTCCGTCGCCATCAAGAGTGCTTATCATGCTATTCCACACCCACACAGAGTCTGATCACCTGGCAGAGCTACTCCTTAAGACTCGGGCCCAAGAGGGTATAGACAAAGGGAAACACAGGAGTGCTTTGAATCTGTGGACTGGACTGTATTCAGGGATTCATTTTTGAATTTGTATGGGAATGCTGCGATTGTTAGCAACTTCATTAAAACCTGTGTGGGTGAGTGTGTACCCATGAAAACCTGCTGTACATCTAAACCAAAAATCATGGATGAACCAGAAGGATCATTGTCTGCTGAGGGTTAGATCTGTGGCAATTAAGTCTGTACAAGAAAGCCAGGTATGTCTTGCGGAAGGCTGTTTCAAGAGTGAATAAACAATTCTGAGTGAGGTTGGAGTACGACAACTCGTTTGACAGGGCTCGCAGGACATTAATTCTACAAAAAGTGAAACCCAATAGCATGAATGGCTTCACTCCCAGATGAGCTCAATGCTTTTTATGCCTGCTTTAAAAGGGAGACGGTAACGACAGCTGTGAAGATCCCTGCTGCACCCGCTGACCCTATGATCTCATTCTCAGAGGCCGTCTTTCAGGAGGCCGAGCCTCTGGAGTACCGGGTAAAGCTTTGAAAACTTGCTTCAGTCAACTGGTGGGAATATTCAAGGACATTTCCAACTTCTCATTGCCACCTGCTTCAAAACAAACAACGTTTATACCAGTGCCTAAGAAGAGTCATGTGAGCTGCCTTAATGACTGTTGTCCAGTGGTACTCATCCACGGTGATGAGATTCTTTGAGAGGTGGGCCATGGCCAGAATCAACGCCTGCCTCAGAAAGGACCTGGACCCAGTGCAATTTGCTTATCGCCCAATAGGTCTGCAGTCGTCGTGATCTCAATGGCTCTCCATGCAGCATTGGATCACCTGGACGATACAAATACATACGTCAGGATTCTATTCATTGACTATAGTTCAGTGTTTTACACCATCATTCTTACAGTCCTGATTGAAAAGCTCTTGAACCTGGGTCTCTGGACCTCCTTCTTCCTAACCGGAAGACCACAGTCTGTGTGGATTGATGATAACATCTCCACCTCACTGATGATCAACACTGCCGTACCTCAGGGGTGTGTGCTTAGCCCGCTGTTCTACTTCCTCTGTACCCATGACTGTGTGGCGAGGTACAGCTCAAATTTTGACACCTATGAATTTGCTGATGATGCAACCATTGTTGGCAGAATTTCAGATGGTTACCAAAGGGCGTACAGGAGGAAAATATACCAGTATCTGAGTGGTGTTGCAACAACAACCTTGCACTCTGTCTGCAAGATGAAAGAACTGAATGTGGACTTCAGCAAGGATAAGATGAGGGAACGTGAACCAATCCTCATAGAGGGATCAGAAGTGGAGAGTGACTGATATCAGGTTCCTGGGTGTCACTATCTTGGAAGATCTAATCTGGGTGTCTTGATGCAGCTCTAAAGAAAGCAAGATAGCGACTATTAGGAGTTTGAAGAGATTTGGTTTATCACCTAAAACACTCAAAAACTTCTGTAGATGTACTGTGCAGAGCATTCTGACAGGCTGCATCACTGTCTGGTACGGAGCTGCTGCAAATTACTGAACTAATCTGCAGAATGTTGTAAAATTAGTCAGCTCTGTCATGGGTACTAGCCTCTGTAGTATCCAAAACATCTTCAAGGAGCGGTGCCTTAAGGCAGCGTCTATCATTAAGGGCCCCCATCACCCAGGACATGCCCTCTTCTCATTGTGTTGTTGCCATCCGGGTGGAGGTTCAGAAGCCTGAAGATTCACGCTCAATGATTCAGGAACAGCTTCTTCCTCTCTGACATCTGATTTCTGTATGGACATTGAACCCACGAACACTACTTCACTACTTTTTCCTCTTTTTGCACTTGTTTAATTTATAACATGTTTACTGTAATTCAGTTTTTCTCTCCGTTGTACTGCTGCCGCAAATTTCATGACATATGCCAGTGATATTACATCTGATTCTGATTCTAACGGCCTCTCAGTGTATGGGTGAGGGTAGAATCGGTGGGAAGACTGGCTTTTTGGCCGGAGACACGAGAGGCTGCAGACGTTGGAACAAGAGGTTAGAGGGAACAGGCCAGGCAGCATCTCACAGCCTTGCTGCACGGAAATAGACCCTTCAGCCCGACGAGCACATGCCATCTGTGCCTCTGTAGCCCGTTGCCCTCTAAACCTCTTCTATCCATATACGTGGGAGGGTGGAGATGCTAAAGGAGGTGTCCCTCCGCTAGCCTGTAGGCCACTCTTGGGCAAGGTGTAGCTCCTGCTTAGCCCTCCCCGATCATGGGCACGTGAAGCTGCGGGAGCAGGCGGTGGATGGTCGTAGGAGGAGCCGGAGCAGATCACAAGTCCTGACACCAGACAGTCTCCGAAGAGTATCGATAATAGCTGGGGTCACCCATCTTGTAAAGACACTGCCCAGGAGAAGGCAACGGGAAACCACTTCTGTAAAAAAAAAAAAAAATGCCAAGAACAATGACGATCGTGGAAAGACTATGATCACCCATGTCACACGACATGTGACATATCAGACAAATAATCCACATGGCTTTTTAAATATTAATATGCCCATCTCGACCACCATCCTTCCAAACACATTCTACTCTGAGTGGAAAAAACTGCCCCAATGTACCTTTTAAATCTCTCCCCTCTGATCTGAACCACTACTCCCTTTTTTTTAAATCACCCCCTCCCTGAGAAAAAGACTTGTGCTTACACCCTTATGCAGGGATGTGAACTGTCAAAGGTTTGGAGGAACACTACAGCCCACAATGTGTACTGGCCTTTTAAACAACTCTGCGATCACTGTCACCCTTCCCATGGGCCTATTGGACTACATGCCATAGGAGCAGAATTAGGCCATTAGTCCCACTGAGGCTGTGCCACCATTCCATCATGGCTGATTTATTCCCCTCAACCTCGGTCTCCTGCCTTTCCCCTGTAACCTTGATGTCTTATCAACCTCCACTTTAAATGTACCCAATGGCTTGGCCTCCTCAGCTGTCCATGTCAATGAATTCCACAGATTCACCACCCTGTGGCTAAAGAAATTCCTCCTCATCTCTGTTCTGCATGGACATTCCTCAAATCTGAGTTGTGTCCTCTGGTCCTGGCTCCCCCACTATCGGAAGCATCCACTCTATCTTGGCCTTTCAACATTGGATAGGTTTCAGTGAGATCCTCCCCATTCTTCTACAGGCCCAGAGCCCTCAATTGTTTCCCATGTCCTTTCTCGTACGAACCCTTTTGTTTCTGAAAATGTTCTTGTGAGCCTCCTCTGGAGACTCATCCCAGAACATTCTTTCCCAAAACTGTAGACTGACCAGTGCCTTATAAAGATTCAGTATTACAAACTTTTATGTTCTACTCCTTAATATACCCAGTCCCTAATGTATGCATCTGCCTCTGCCAGAGTGTTCCACACAGTGACCACCCACCACTCTCTGTGTACTTCTGATATCTCCTTGATACTTTCCTCCTTCGTATTGGCCATTTCCACCCTGGGGAAAACCTCTCTCACTGTCCACTCGATCTCTGCCTCTTGTCTTATACACCTCTGCCGAGGAGAGGAAGCCCTCGCTCACACAACCTATCCTCATGTAAATCCAGATGAAGGGTTGCTGAGTCCTCCAGGGATTGTGGCTTGTTGGATTGCTCCCCACAGCATAAACCGGATGGGCCAAAAGGCCTGCCTTTGACTGGTGAGGAATGCAGTTTCTCCCTCTTTCCCCCACAGCGTCCTGAGGCGTCTGGTCACCCTGCTCTCCCAGCAGGCCACGCTCCTGGCCACCAACGAGGCCTTCAAGAAGCAGGCGGAGAGCGCCACCGACGCGGCCAAGAAGTACATGGAAGAGAACGATGAGCTGCAGAAGGTGAGTGTCGCGTCTCATCCCCTGCCTCCCAGGCCATTGTGTCACCAATCCCACCACCCGTTCTGGTCTCGTTACTTGAGGAAAGGTAGTCATAGAGGACTGCAGCACAGAAACTGGCGCTTCAGCCCATTCAGCCCATCCTTAAACCATTTAAACTGCCTAGTCCCATCGACCTGCACCGGGACCAGAGCCCTCCATACCCCTCCCATCTTCAACCAGTTAAACTGCCTAGTCCCATCGACCTGCACCGGGAACAGAGCCTCCATACCCCTCCCATCCTTAAACCATTTAAACTGCCTAGTCCCATCGACCTGCACCGGGACCAGAGCCCTCCATACCCCTCCCATCCTTAAACCATTTAAACTGCCTAGTCCCATCGACCTGCACCGGGACCAGAGCCTCCATACCCCTCCCATCCTTAAACCATTTAAACTGCCTAGTCCCATCGACCTGCACCGGGACCAGAGCCCTCCATACCCCTCCCATCCTTAAACCACTTAAACTGCCTAGTCCCATCGACCTGCACCGGGACCAGAGCCTCCATACCCCTCCCATCCTTAGACCATTTAAACTGCCTAGTCCCATCGACCTGCACCGGGAACAGAGCCCTCCATACCCCTCCCATCTTTAAACCATTTAAACTGCCTAGTCCCATCGACCTGCACCGGGACCAGAGCCCACCATACCCCTCCATACCCCTCCCATCCTTAAACCATTTAAACTGCCTAGTCCCATCGACCTGCACCGGGACCAGAGCCTCCATACCCCTCCCATCCTTAAACCATTTAAGCTGCCTAGTCCCATCGACCTGCACCGGGACCAGAGCCCTCCATACCCCTCCCATCCTTAAACCATTTAAACTGCCTAGTCCCATCGACCTGCACCGGGACCAGAGCCCTCCATAACCCTCCCATCCTTAAACCATTTAAACTGCCTAGTCCCATCGACCTGCACCGGGACCACGGCCCTCCATACCCCTCCCATCCTTAGACCAGTTAAACTGCCTAGTCCCATCGACCTGCACCGGTACCAGAGCCTCCATACCCCTCCCATCCTTAAACCATTTAAGCTGCCTAGTCCCATCGACCTGCACCGGGACCAGAGCCCTCCATACCCCTCCCATCCTTAAACCATTTAAGCTGCCTAGTCCCATCGACCTGCACCGGGACCAGAGCCCTCCATACCCCTCCCATCCTTAAACCATTTAAGCTGCCTAGTCCCATCGACCTGCACTGCGACCAGAGCCCTCCATACCCCTCCCATCCATGTACCTATCCAAACTTCTCTTAAATGTTGACATCGAGCTTGCATGCTCCACTCGTGCTGGCAGCTTGTTCCACACTCATGATGCTGAGTGAAGAAGTTTCCCCTCATGTTCCCCTTAAACTTCTCACCTTTCACCCTTAACCAATGACCTCTGGTTGTCGTCTCACTCAGCCTCATGGAAAAAGCCTGCTTGCATTTATCCTATCTATCATAATTCCGTATAATCTCCTTGCAGTATTCTACTTTCTAAAGAATACCGTCCTAACCTATTCATTCTTTCCTTATAACTCGGGTCCTCCAGACCCAGCAACAATCTTGTAAACTTCCTCTGCACCCTTTCAAATCTTTCTGACTTGATACAGAGGACTTTCAATGGGTTGATTCTGAAGAGGAGATGGTGAACCGTCTGGGACTGTACTTACTGGAATCAGAAGAATGAGAGGGGATTTTGGAGAAACATTTAAAATCATTGAAGGGATAGATAGAGACAGGAAAGTTGTTTCCACTGGTGGGTGGGACTAAAACTAGGGGGACATAGCCTCAAGATTGGGGGCAGTAGAATTAGGACAGAGATGAGGAGGAACCGCTTTTCTCAGAGTAGTGACTCTGTGAAACTCTCTGCCTCGGGAAGCAGCAAAGGTGGCCTCATTGTTCAGAATTGGAATTGGGTTTCCTGTCACTAATGTCGTGGTGAGAGTCTGGGGAAAGTGAGTCCACGGCCAGAGCAGTCATGATCTTACTGAGTGGTGGAGCAGTCAGTGCGCTAACCTCTAAAATCATTCAACCTTCCCCTCCACCTTTCCATCATCCAAGAGCTTAAATGTCCCCAAAGTATCTGCCAGAAATAGTTGACTACTGATGCTAGTTCTGACGTAAGTGAGATCTGGGCTCACATGGGTGAAGTTAAGAGACATTTTCTCTTGAGGGCCAGGGAGATCCAGAACCCCGGCCCGCTGGTGGCAGCCAATGATCATGGGATTGATGAGGGGTCTGGGCCAGTGCTGGTGGAGGCTCTATCTTTGAGCCCGAAAGGAGGTGGGACTGGAAGCCAGCCTTCTGTTGGAGGTTGGGTTTGGTGGGGTGTGAGGAGGAGGAAGAAGTGCTGGGTAGGGTGTGGGTCCAGGCCTGGGCTGGGTTTGGTGGTGAGGGGGGAGTGCTGGGTTGGGTGTGGGTCCAGGCCTGGGCTGGGTTTGGTGGTGAGGGGGGAGTGCTGGGTTGGGTGTGGGTCCAGGCCTGGGCTGGGTTTGGTGGTGAGGGGGGAGTGCTGGGTTGGGTGTGGGTCCAGGCCTGGGCTGGGTTTGGTGGTGAGGGGGGAGTGCTGGGTTGGGTGTGGGTCCAGGCCTGGGCTGGGTTGGGTGTGGGTCCAGGCCTGGGCTGGGTTTGGTGGTGAGGGGGGAGTGCTGGGTTGGGTGTGGGTCCAGGCCTGGGCTGGGTTTGGTGGTGAGGGGGGAGTGCTGGGTTGGGTGTGGGTCCAGGCCTGGGCTGGGTTTGGTGGTGAGGGGGGAGTGCTGAGTTGGGTGTGGGTTCAGGCCTGGGCTAGGTTTGGTGGTGAGGGGAGAGTGCTGGGTTGGGTGTGGGTCCAGGCCTGGGCTGGGTTGGGTGTGGGTCCCGGCCTGGGCTGGGTTTGGTGGTCAGGGGGGAATGCTGAGTTGGGTGTGGGTCTAGGCCTGGGCTGGGTTTGGTGAGGGGGAGTGCTGGGTTGGGTGGGGTCCAGGCCTGGGCTGGGTTTGGTGGTGAGAGGGGAGTGCTGGGTTGGGTGTGGGTCCAGGCCTGGGCTGGGTTTGGTGGTGAGGGGGGAGTGCTGGGTTGGGTGTGGGTCCAGGCCTGGGCTGGGTTTGGTGGTCAGGGGGGAGTGCTTGGTTGGGTGTGGGTCCAGGCCTGGGCTGGGTTTGGTGGTGAGAGGGGAGTGCTGGGTTGGGTGTGGGTCCAGGCCTGGGTTGGGTTTGGTGGGGGGTGAGGGGGGAGTGCTGGGTTGGGTGAGGGTCCAGGCCTGGGCTGGGTTTGGTGGGGGGTGAGGGGGGAGTGCTGGGTTGGGTGAGGGTCCAGGCCTGGGCTGGGTTTGGTGGTGAGAGGGGAGTGCTGGGTTGGGTGTGGGTCCAGGCCTGTGCTGGGTTTGGTGGTGAGAGGGGAGTGCTGGGTTGCGTGATGGTCCAGGCCTGGGCTGGGTTTGGTGGTGAGCGTGTGCTGCGTTGGGTATGGATTCGGTGGTCGGTGTGAGGAGGCTGGGCGTTTGAGCTGGTGCTAACGGTGTATCTGTTCCAGGCCCTGAAGGAGGCCGGGGTGGAGCCGGTGAGCCGAGACGCCAGTAAGCTGGAGGAAGAGAACCGGAGCCTCCAGGCCAAGCTGAGCCAACTGAAGGAGGAGGCAGCAACAGCCCAGAGAGGTTAGCAGACACCCCACTCCACCCTCAGTGCTACTAGACCCCAATCCACCTTGCCTCTGCCCTTCCTGTCCTCTCTTGGTCTGGCTGTTTACTCCTGTGGGGGAGGAAGGTGGATCTAACGCTTGTTTCTCGGGGGGGGGGGGGGTACATTGTGAGCCGCAGAGTCAGGTCTATCTATATTTTCTTAAGGGGTGGCTTGTGGCTCTTTCTAGAGGGTGGGGTCAGGATGTTCCTGGGCTGGAGATGGTTTGTGGTTTGTTCTGACAGTGTGGAGATGGCTTGTAGTTTGTTCTGACAGTGTGGGGATGGTATGTGGGTTTGTTCTGACAGTGTGGGGATGGTATGTGTGTTTGTTCTGAGAGTGTGGGGATGGTATGTGGGTTTTTTCTGACAGTGTGGGGATGGTATGTGGGTTTGTTCTGACAGTGTGGGGATGGTATGTGGGTTTGTTCTGACAGTGTGGGGATGGTTTGTGGGTTTGTTCTGACAGTGTGGGGATGGTTTGTGGTTTGTTCTGACAGTGTGGGGATGGTTTGTGGTTTGTTCTGACGGTGTAGGGATCGTTGGTGGGTTTGTTCTGACAGTATGGGGATGGTTTGTGGTTTGTTCTGTCAGTGTGGGGATGGAATGTGGGTTTGTTCTGACAGTGTTGGAATGGTTGGTGGGTTTGTTCTGACAGTGTGGGGATGGAATGTGGGTTTTTTCTGACAGTGTGGGGATGGTATGTGGGTTTGTTCTGACAGTGTGGGGATGGTTTGTGGGTTTGTTCTGACAGTGTGGGGATGGTTTGTGGTTTGTTCTGACAGTGTGGGGATGGTATGTGGGTTTGTTCTGACAGTGTGGGGATGGTTTGTGGGTTTGTTCTGACAGTGTGGGGATGGTTTGTGGGTTTGTTCTGACAGTGTGGGGATGGTTTGTGGGTTTGTTCTGACAGTGTGGGGATGGTTTGTGGTTTGTTCTGACAGTGTGGGGATGGTTTGTGGTTTGTTCTGACGGTGTAGGGATCGTTGGTGGGTTTGTTCTGACAGTATGGGGATGGTTTGTGGTTTGTTCTGTCAGTGTGGGGATGGAATGTGGGTTTGTTCTGACAGTGTTGGAATGGTTGGTGGGTTTGTTCTGACAGTGTGGGGATGGAATGTGGGTTTTTTCTGACAGTGTGGGGATGGTATGTGGGTTTGTTCTGACAGTGTGGGGATGGTTTGTGGGTTTGTTCTGACAGTGTGGGGATGGTTTGTGGTTTGTTCTGACAGTGTGGGGATGGTATGTGGGTTTGTTCTGACAGTGTGGGGATGGTTTGTGGGTTTGTTCTGACAGTGTTGGAATGGTTGGTGGGTTTGTTCTGACAGTGTGGGGATGGAATGTGGGTTTTTTCTGACAGTGTGGGGATGGTATGTGGGTTTGTTCTGACAGTGTGGGGATGGTTTGTGGGTTTGTTCTGACAGTGTGGGGATGGTTTGTGGTTTGTTCTGACAGTGTGGGGATGGTTTGTGGGTTTGTTCTGACAGTGTGGGGATGGTTTGTGGGTTTGTTCTGACAGTGTGGGGATGGTTTGTGGTTTGTTCTGACAGTGTGGGGATGGTTTGTGGTTTGTTCTGACGGTGTAGGGATCGTTGGTGGGTTTGTTCTGACAGTATGGGGATGGTTTGTGGTTTGTTCTGTCAGTGTGGGGATGGAATGTGGGTTTGTTCTGACAGTGTTGGAATGGTTGGTGGGTTTGTTCTGACAGTGTGGGGATGGAATGTGGGTTTTTTCTGACAGTGTGGGGATGGTATGTGGGTTTGTTCTGACAGTGTGGGGATGGTTTGTGGGTTTGTTCTGACAGTGTGGGGATGGTTTGTGGTTTGTTCTGACAGTGTGGGGATGGTACGTGGGTTTGTTCTGACAGTGTGGGGATGGTTTGTGGGTTTGTTCTGACAGTGTGGGGATGGTTTGTGGTTTGTTCTGACAGTGTGGGGATGGTTTGTGGTTTGTTCTGACGGTGTAGGGATCGTTGGTGGGTTTGTTCTGACAGTATGGGGATGGTTTGTGGTTTGTTCTGTCAGTGTGGGGATGGAATGTGGGTTTGTTCTGACAGTGTTGGAATGGTTGGTGGGTTTGTTCTGACAGTGTGGGGATGGAATGTGGGTTTTTTCTGACAGTGTGGGGATGGTATGTGGGTTTGTTCTGACAGTGTGGGGATGGTTTGTGGGTTTGTTCTGACAGTGTGGGGATGGTTTGTGGTTTGTTCTGACAGTGTGGGGATGGTTTGTGGTTTGTTCTGACGGTGTGGGGATGGTTGGTGGGTTTGTTCAGACAGTGTGGGGATGGTTTGTGGTTTGTTCTGTCAGTGTGGGGATGGAATGTGGTTTGTTCTGACAGTGTGGGGATGGTTTGTGGTTTGTTCTGACAGTGTGGAGATGGTTTGTGGTTTGTTCTGACAGTGTGGAGATGGTTTGTGGTTTGTTCAGACAGTGTGGGGATGGTTTGTGGTTTGTTCAGACAGTGTGGGGATGGTTTGTGGTTTGTTCAGACAGTGTGGGGATGGTTTGTGGTTTGTTCTGACAGTGTGGGGATGGTTGGTGGTTTGTTCTGACAGTGTGGAGATGGTTTGTGGGTTTGTTCTGACAGTGTGGGGATGGTTGGTGGGTTTGTTCTGACTGTGTGGGGATGGTATGTGGGTTTGTACTGACAGTGGAGATGGTTTGTGGTCTGTTCAGACAGTGTGGGGTTGGTTTGTGGTTTGTTCTGACAGTGTGGGGATGATTGGTGGGTTTGTTCTGACAGTGTGGGGATGGTTTGTGGTTTGTTCTGACAGTGTGGGGATGGTTGGTGGTTTGTTCTGACAGTGTGGGGATGATTGGTGGGTTTGTTCTGACAGTGTGGGGATGGTATGTGGGTTTATTCTGACAGTGTGGGGATGGATTGTGGGTTTGTTCTGAGTGTGGGGATGGATTGTGGGTTTGTTCTGACAGTGTGAGGATGGTTGGTGGTTTGTTCTGACAGTGTGGAGATGGTTTGTGGGTTTGTTCTGACAGTGTGGGGATGGTTGGTGGGTTTGTTCTGACTGTGTGGGGATGGTATGTGGGTTTGTACTGACAGTGGAGATGGTTTGTGGTCTGTTCAGACAGTGTGGGGTTGGTTTGTGGTTTGTTCTGACAGTGTGGGGATGATTGGTGGGTTTGTTCTGACAGTGTGGGGATGGTTTGTGGTTTGTTCTGACAGTGTGGGGATGGTTGGTGGTTTGTTCTGACAGTGTGGGGATGGTTGGTGGTTTGTTCTGACAGTGTGGGGATGATTGGTGGGTTTGTTCTGACAGTGTGGGGATGGTATGTGGGTTTATTCTGACAGTGTGGGGATGGTATGTGGGTTTATTCTGACAGTGTGGGGATGGATTGTGGGTTTGTTCTGAGTGTGGGGATGGATTGTGGGTTTGTTCTGACAGTGTGGGGATGGTTGGTGGTTTGTTCTGACAGTGTGGGGATGGTTGGTGGGTTTGTTCTGACAGTGTGGGGATGGTATGTGGGTTTGTTCTGACTGTGTGGAGATGGTGAGGGGCTGGTTTCGATCATAAGATATGGGAGCAGAATTAGGCCATTCAGCCCATTCAGCTGGCTCTGCCATTTCACCATGGTTGATCCATTTCCCTCTTAACTCCATTTTTGCTTCTCCTCATAACCTTTGACAACTTGGCAAATCAGAAGCTATCAACCTCCACTTCAGATGCACTCAGGGATATAGTATCCACAACCATCTGTGGCATGAATTTCACAGATTCACCGGCCTCTGGCTGAAGTTTTTCTTTACCTACGTTCTAAATGGATGTTCCTCTATTCTGAGGGTGTGCCCCCTGGTCTTAGACTCCCCTACTACGGAAAACAGTGCCTCCACATCCACTCTAGCTAGGCAATCGCTCCACCCCCCTCCCCCATCAAACACCTCTTATACATTAACCCTATTATTCCTGGGATCATTCTCATGAGCCCCCTCATGCCAGCACAGATTTTCTTAGATTTGGGGCCTGAAACTGCTCCTCGTACTCCGTGCAATCTAACCAGTGCCTTACAAAGCTTCAGCAGCACATTCTTGTTCTGTCCTGTCCCAGTGAATGCTGACCTTGCATTTGCCTTCCTTAGCACCGACTCAACCTGCAATCAGGGAACCCTGCACAACCATTCCCAAGTCTCTTTGCACTTCTCATCTTTTCAATTTTCTCCCTGTCTACACTTCTATTCCTTCTATCAAAGAACATGACCACACACTTCCCTACAATGAATTCCGTTTTCCCATTCTCCCAGTCTAAGTCCTCTGGACCCTCCCTGCTTCTTCAACACTGTGTCCCTCCACCATCTTCCTGCTGTGTGCAGACACAAATTGCGTCATCCAAATCACTGACGTATAAAGTGAAAATAATTGGACCCAATACCAACCCCTGTGAAACAGCACTGGTCACCATCAGCCTACCAGTAAAGGCCCCCTTTATTCCCACTCTTCCCATCCTACCAGTCAGCCATTGCTCTGTCTGTGTTAATGTCTTTCCTGTAGTCCTAGCAGCCTTATGTGCAGCACCTTGTCAAAAGCATTCTGAAAATTCAAGTACGCAGCATCCACTGATTCTCCTTTGTCTATCCTGCATGTTATTTCCTCAAAAGAATTCCAACAGATTTGTCAGGCAAGATTTCCCCTTCAAGAAACAATGCTGACTTTGGCCTGTTTTATCATCTGCGTCAAAGTACCCCCAAAACCTCATCCTTAATAATGGACTCCAGCATCTTCCCAACTACTGATGTCAGGCTAACTGGCCTATAGTTTGCCTTCAGTATCCCTCCCTTCTGAAGAAGTGGAGTTGACATTTGCAGATTTGTAGTCAGTGATTCTTGAAAGATTATTACCAATGCTGCCACAGTCTCTTTAGCTGCCTCTTTCCGAACCCTGGGGTGTAGTCCATCTGGTCCAGGTGACCTATCTACCTTCAGACCTGTCAGCCTCCCAAGCACCTTCTCCCCAGTAATAGCAACTACACTCACTTCTGCTCCCTGACGCTCTTGAAATTCTGGCATACTGCTAGTGTCTTCCACAGTGAAGGCTGATGCAAAATACTTATTAAGTTTGTCTACCATTTTTGTCCCCCATTACTGCCTCTCCAACATCATTTACCAGCATTCCTCATATATCGGAAAAAACTTTTGGTATTCTTTGATATTATTAACTAGCCTCCCATCATAGTTCATCTTCTTTCTCCTTATGACTTTTTTTTAGTTGCCTCCTATTGTTTTTCCCAATCCTCTAACTGCCCACTAAATTTTGTTCTATTGTATGCTCTCTCTTTTGCTCTAATGCTGTGTACCCACAGATGCCTCATCCTCCCCCTGGAATCCTTCACCATCTTTTGGATGTATATATCCTGCACCATCCCAACTGACCCCAGAAACTCCAGACATTGCTGTTGTGCCATCATCTGGTCAACTTTGGCCAGCTCCTCTCTTGTGCCTCTGCCGTTCCCTTTACTCCAGTGCAATACTGATACACTTGACTTGAGCCTCTTCCTCTCAAGTCACAAGGTGAACTCTATCATGCTCTAATTACTGCCTCCAAAGAGTTCATTTACCTTAAGTTCCCCAATCAAATCTGGTTCATTACGCAACACCCAATCCAGAATTGCCTTTACCCAATTGACCTCCGGCACTAGCTAGCGGCTCTAAAAAGCCATCACATAGGCATGCTGCAGTTCTCTTTTTGGGATCCACCACTAGCCTGATTTTCCCAGTCTACCTGCCCACATCCTGGCTAGTCTTTGGATCCCATCAGGGTCTTTTTACCCATGCAGTTTCTTAATTCCACCCACAAAAATTCTCTACCATCTGATCCTATGTCAACTCTTCTTAAAGATTTGCTTTCATTTTTTACCAACAAAGCCACCCCATCCCTTCTGGTCCCCTGCCTTTCAATAGATGTGTATCCTTGGATTTTGAACTCCCACTATGAACTTTCAGCTATGATTCAGTGATGCCTAACTGCATTACAATTCTGTACACTGCATGCATTCAAATATATAACCTTCAGTCCTATATTCATCATCCTTTTTGATTTTAGCCTTGTTATGTTTCAGCTCATCCCACGGACTGCAATTTTGCCCTATCGTCTACCTGTCCTTGCAGTCTTATTACGCCTCCCCAGCAGCTCCAGCAAACCTGCCCACCTGGATATTGGTCCCCCTTGGGTTGTAACCTCCTGTTTTTTAACCCAGAAGAGATCCCAATGTTACAGAAATCTGAAACCCTGCTCTTGCACCAATTCCACAGCCACACATTCATCTGCCAAATCATCTTATTCTTGCCCTCAATGGCACGTGGCAGAATAATCCAGAGATTGCTACCCTTGGTCCTGCTTTTCAGCTTTCTGCCTAACTCCCTATTTTCTCTCTTCAGGACCTCCTCCCTTTTCCTTCTGTTGTTGTTGGTGCTAATATGTGCCACGACTTCTGGCTGCTCACCCTCCCACTTTAGAATGTCGTGGACCCGATCCGTGACATCCCTGGCACCTGGAGGCAAAATATCATCCGTGTGCCTCTTTCACGTCCACAGAAACTCCCGCCTGCGCCTGTGACTACGGAATTCCCTATCACTACTGCACTCCTCTTCTCCCCTCTTCACTTCTGAGCTACAGAGCTAGACTCAGTGCCAGAGACCTGCTTGCTATGGGCTCCTCCTGGTAGGTTGTTTCCCCCAACAGTACTCAAAACAGTATAATCTCAGTGAGGGGAATGCCCACAGGGGCACTCTGCACTGGCTGTCTATACTCCTTGTTGCTCCTCTCTATCACTTCCTCATTCTCCCGTATGAGGCGAAGGTCAGTGAGCTGCAGCTCCAGTTCCTTAAAACAGTCTCTAAGGAGCTGCATTTCATACAGATATAGTTATCGGTGAGACCAGACTTCCCACATCTCGCCCAAAGGACACACCACAACTCTAGACCGATTCTCAGCGCACTGGCTTTGTACAAACAAAATGAGACCTCTGCCTGTGCTTTCCCCAGCCTGACTGTTCCAACTCTGGCCCACTTCAACGATGGCCGCTCTGCTTACACCCAGGCAAATAATAAAACTGGCTGCAGAAGAGGGTTGTTCTTTTCAAATGTGTCCCACCCTGTCACGCTCTGTCACTATTTCAAGTTGGGTTTCTGGAGTCGGGGGTGGGGGGCGGGGGGGGCAATGTTCTAGTGGCGTGGAGGTGGAGAGGGTATTTCGTAGACTGACGTCCCTGCACTCCACAGCCCTGCAGCGCTCGGAGAGCGAGCTGACGGCGATGAAGCGGCAAGCAGAGGGCCTGACCAAGGAGTACGATCGGCTGCTGGAGGAGCATTCCCGGCTCCAGGTGGGTCTGGGATTGCCAGCGGGATTGGGTTGGGAAAGGGGTGGACCAGGCTGGGAGTTTCTCAGTGGCCTCATTTAGGAGAGGTGGGAGCGTGAATGGGGTGGGGGGGGGGGTGTGCAGGTGATCCCAGATTGAGGAGTGATGGCGATGGATGTCCTGGGTGGGGGTGTCCGGTGGGATTTCCTGGGGGAAGGGCAGAGGAGTAATGGGAAGGGAGAAATAGGGATCCCGAAGATGGGTGGGAGGTATCTAGGGGAGATACCTTGGGAGGGGAGGAAACCTGGGGTGAGAGAGAGGGTAGCGTCTGTTTCTTGCTGACCCCCTCTCCCTTCCTCTCCCCACGCAGTCGGAGGTGGACAGACCGACCCACAAGAAGGAGGAGTAGACGTGTCTGGTGCTGAGGACCGGTCCCCCGGCCTGATGCTGAGCTCTTCTGTCCCGGGAACCCCTATCCCTCCCCTCACCCTCAGCAGGATCCCCTGCCCCGCTCACTCCACGTCGCACTGGCCACTGGGATCCGGCCCCTCTTCCCACCTCCCACCTGCAGCCCCTCAGGTGCCTGCGTGCTGTGGGTGGTGGGTCCCGTCGGCCGGCCTGAGGCGGTGGGGATCATTCACTGAGCCCCGGGACCCCTGTCCCTTCCGGCCTCCCACAGCACCTCCCCTCTGACCACTCTCTCCACCCCTCACCCCCACCCCCATTCTCTGCACATCCTTGTCCCACTCACTCTCTCCTTCATGTGGAGTTGTGCGGTGGTTGAGGGAACTCCAGTCGGGGCGTGTATGCGACACAAGGATCAACGACTGGGCTTGTAAATGTATGCTGTGTGATATAGCTTGCCGCTCACTGGGTGTGAGGCCAGTGTTTACCAGATGCCCACCTTGTCTCTGGGCTGAAGGTCTCAGTTCTTTTGTAATCTCACGGAAAAAGTGTTTACACATCCGCTGTTATGGGAATAATAAATGGTTTTGGACTGTAACGTGGGACTGTCCTGTCTTCGTGTTAGATGTCAGGTCCCGTACAGCATCTCACTGTAACGTGGGACTGTCCCGTCTCCGTGTCAGATGTCAGATCCCGTACAGCATCTCACTGTAACGTGGGACTGTCCCGTCTCCGTGTCAGATGTCAGGTCCCGTACAGCATCTCACTGTAAGGTGGGACTATCCCGTCTCCGTGTCAGATGTCAGCTCCCGTACAGCATCTCACTGTGACGTGGGACTGTCCCGTCTCCGTCTCAGTGTCAGCTCCCGTACAGCATCTCACTGTAACGTGTGACTGTCCCGTCTCCGTCTCAGTGTCAGCTCCCGTACAGCATCTCACTGTAACGTGGGACTGTCCCGTCTCCATGTCAGATGTCAGCTCCTGTACAGCTTCTCACTGTAACGTGGGACTGTCCCGTCTCCGTGTCAGATGTCAGGTCCCGTACAGCATCTCACTGTGACGTGGGACTGTCCTGTCTCCGTTTCAGTGTCAGGTCCCGTACAGCATCTCACTGTGACGTGGGACTGTCCAGTCTCCGTCTCAGTGTCAGGTCCCGTACAGCATCTCAGTGTAACGTGGGACTGTCCCGTCTCCGTCTCAGTGTCAGGTCCCGTACAGCATCTCACTGTAACGTGTGACTGTCCAGTCTCTGTGTCAGATGTCAGCTCCTGTACAGCTTCTCACTGTAAGGTGGGACTGTCCCGTCTCCGTGTCAGATTTTAGCTCCCGTACAGCATCTCACTGTAACGTGGGACTGTCCCGTCTCCGTTTCAGTGTCAGGTCCCGTACAGCATCTCAGTGTGACGTGGGACTGTCCCGTCTCCATGTCAGATGTCAGCTCCTGTACAGCTTCTCACTGTAACGTGGGACTGTCCCGTCTCCGTGTCAAATGTCAGGTCCCGTACAGCATCTCACTGTAACGTGGGACTGTCCCGTCTCCGTTTCAGTGTCAGGTCCCGTACAGCATCTCAGTGTGACGTGGGACTGTCCCGTCTCCATGTCAGATGTCAGCTCCTGTACAGCTTCTCACTGTAACGTGGGACTGTCCCGTCTCCGTGTCAAATGTCAGGTCCCGTACAGCATCTCACTGTAACGTGGGACTGTCCCGTCTCCGTTTCAGTGTCAGGTCCCGTACAGCTTCTCACTGTAACGTGGGACTGTCCCGTCTCCATGTCAGATGTCAGCTCCTGTACAGCTTCTCACTGTAACGTGGGACTGTCCCGTCTCCGTGTCAAATGTCAGGTCCCGTACAGCATCTCACTGTAACGTGGGACTGTCCCGTCTCCTTGTCAGAATTCAGGTCCCGTACAGCATCTCACTGTAAGGTGGGACTATCCCGTCTCCGTGTCAGATGTCAGCTCCCGTACAGTATCTCACTGTAACGTGGGACTGTCCCGTCTCCGTCTCAGTGTCAGCTCCCGTACAGCATCTCACTGTAACGTGTGACTGTCCCGTCTCCGTGTCAGATGTCAGCTCCCGTACAGCATTTCACTGTAACGTGTGACTGTCCAGTCTCTGTGTCAGTGTCAGGTCCCGTACAGCATCTCACTGTAACGTGGGACTGTCCCGTTTCCGTGTCAGATTTCAGGTCCCGTACAGCATCTCACTGTAACATGTGACTGTCCCGTCTCCGTGTCAGATGTCAGCTCCCGTACAGCATCTCACTGTAACATGTGACTGTCCCGTCTCCGTGTCAGATGTCAGCTCCCGTACAGCATCTCACTGTAACATGTGACTGTCCCGTCTCCGTGTCAGATGTCAGCTCCCGTACAGCATCTCACTGTAACATGGGACTGTCCCGTCTCCGTGTCAGATGTCAGCTCCCGTACAGCATCTCACTGTAACATGTGACTGTCCCGTCTCCGTGTCAGATGTCAGCTCCCGTACAGCATCTCACTGTAACGTGTGACTGTCCCGTCTCCATGTCAGATGTCAGCTCCCGTACAGCATCTCACTGTAACATGGGACTGTCCCGTCTCCGTGTCGGATGTCAGCTCTTATATGGCACCTTCGCTGCAGTGCAGGACGGTGTCATTCCCTGTTAGCTGCTGCACGGTTACTTCGCTGTCGTGCAGCACGGGTCCGTCCGGCAGGACTCGATCCTGTGTCCAGCGCAGCACCTTCACACAGCACCTTCTTTTCCGCCACTTGGCTGTGACCATCCTCCCGTTAGTGCTTGCTGTGCGTGGATCCCCAGCTCCTGTGAGAGGTCCGCAGGAGGGTTCCGAGTTTCTAGCAGCCCAGAGACGTGCGAGAGCTCATGCACCCTGTCATTAACCCTCGGGCAAGGTCAGGCGGGTTGTAGCTGCTGAGAGCTTTATCTGGCCTTGACCCTTGGTACTGCTTCACACGTAACAGCTGCGATTAGATTACAGGCTGGCTGCCTGCCAGCTGGATCATCTGAAACACCTTTGAGCCAACCTCACCCCAGAGACCGGCAGCGGCGGGCTGACGTGTGATCTGCAAGCCTGACTGCTCCACGGTTTCAGTAGGGGACAGGAGACTTGTATTCCCACAGGGCACTCGGCTGTTCAGTGTCCATTCTTGTCAGCAGCCTCTGGGGATCGATGCGCTTTTGACTCCGATGCCCCGGTAGTGAAGGATCTGGTGAGCTGTGAGGAGAGGTTGGACAATCTGGGGTTGATTTCTGTGGAGCGGTGGATGCTCTGGAGAGATCTGACATTTGTGAGAGTCATACATGGGGAAGATAGTCACACCTTTCTCCCAGGTGAGAAACGTGCAGGAGCACGGGGCCGAAGAGAGTGGCAAAGTTTCAGGGAGATAAAATCAAAGCACAGGGTTAAAGACCACATTCCTGCAGTGTGGAGCTTGATTTCCACATCCAGAAATACCACAGAATTGATAGGGTTGTAAAAGAGGCACCTGACTTGTTGGCCTTCGTTAGTCAGGGGTTGAGTTCGAGAGCAGCAAGGTAATAGCCTGGAGAAGGTACGACCTGTACAAAAAGGACGAGTTACACCTGACCAATATCCTAGTGGGCAGGTTTGCTGGAGCTGCTGTGGGAGGTTTAAACTAAGTTGGCAGTGGGTGGGAACTGGGGCCACAAGTCTGAGGGGGCACTTTGTATACAAGTACATGCAGCGTGTAGTGAGACTGTAAGGAGGTACAGGCAGATGGGGAACCTGTAGTCAGTATATTGCAATATCGAAAAGTGTGATGAATACAGGACTGAAAGTGTAATATTTGAAATCGTGGAAAATGGAATAAGGTAGATGATCTTGTAGTGCAGTTAGAGATGTTGTGGGCATCACTGAGTTGTGGCTGGAAGAAGATTATAGCTGGGAGCTTAACATTTAAGGATACAGATTGTTTCAAAAGGACAGAATGTGGTTCTGTTGGTTAAAAAAATGAATAAAATCCTTAGAGGTGACGCAGGATCAGAAGATGTAGAATCCTTGTGGGTAGAGTTGAGGAACTGCACGGGTAAGAAGATGCCGATGGAAGTTGTATACAGGCCTCTGTGATCTACAAATTACAACGGGAGATGAAAAATGCTTGTCGAAAGGGCAACATTACTTCAATATGCAGGTTGGTGCTGGATCCCAAGAGGGAGAGTTTGCAGAATGCCTGCGGGATGACTTTCTAGAGCAGCTTTGTGGTTGAACCCATTGGAGAAGGTTCACGAGAATGAAAGGGTTAACTTATGAAGAGCATTTGATGGCTCTGGGCCTGTACTTGTTGGAGTTTAAAAGAATGAGGGGGAGGGGAATCTCATTGATGCCTATTGAATACTGAAAGGTCCAAATAGAGGGGATGTGGAGAGGATGTTTCCTTCAGTGGGGGGAAGTCGAGGACCAGAGGGCTCGGTCTCAAAATAGAAGGATGTCCGTTCGGAACAGAGATGATGAGGAATTTCCTTAGAGGATGTGAATCTGTGGAATTCATCGCTAAGTCACTGGGTGTATTTAAAGTAGAAGTTGATAGGTTCTTGATCAGTCAGGGCGTCAAAGGTTAGTTACAGGGAGAAGGCGGAAGAACGTGGCTGAAAGGATAATAAATCAGTCATGATGGGTTGGTAGAGCAGACTCTACCAATGGCCGGAGTCTGCTCCAATGTATGAGGGTAATGTAGCAGCTTTGTAAAACCCTGCTTAGACCACACCTGGAGTATTGTGCTCAGTTCTGGTCGCCTCATTGTAGGAAGGATGTGGATGCTTCAGAGAGATATATCAGGATGCTGCCTGGATTAGAGAACAAGGGCTTGTCTCTTTGGAGCGAAGTTGGATGTAAGACTGAGTGGACAGCCAGGGCAGAAATGGCCAATACCAGAGGAGATCAGTTTAAGGCAACAGTCCCGTCCTTTTTTTCAAATGCCATGGACCTCTACAATTAACTGAAGGGTCATGGACCCCAGATTGGGAACCGCTGATTTATGGAAGGTTTAGGGGAGATTTTTACACAGTGACCTGGTCTAGGGGGAGGGGTTAGATTGATCATAGAGCAGATTGGCACAAGATTTTGGGCTGAAGTGCCTGTACTGTGCTGTAGTTGGGTCTGTTTTTACCCAGGGTACCTCGAATGGGTTGCCAGAGGTGGTGGCAGAAACAGATATAACAGCGGTGTTTAGATGAGGGAGGGTTTAGTTTGGCATTATGGTTGGCACTGATCTAGTGGAAGAAGATGGCCAGGCCGTCGGACTGTGGCTCCCTTTGTGGCGGAAAGGAGCAGCCTGCCGCTTAGCCGGAGCCCTGGGTGGGGTAAGGTCTCTCGGGCCAGCGTGGGTCCGATGAGGACACTGGTAGGTCTGAATGCTCCTGAGCCACTGGCTGATGGGGCCTCTCCCCTCCTCGGCACACCCTCAATAGGAGCCTATTCGCCAGGACAGTAAAATCACAGCCGCCACCACCAGGGTTTGAACCAGTGATGGAGAGTCTGACTGGACAACATCTAAATCTCACTGCTTCTCTCCGGTAGCCCCCTCACTCCTGCCTGTCCTCCACCCCCGGCCTCTGGGCAGTGAGCGACGGGTTTGAGGCTGACGAGGCAGCGACCAGTTCTCGGGAACCTCCTCTCTCTCTGTCGCCCTCCACCAGTACCCTCTTCCACCCCGCCCCTCGACATCAGGAATCCTTCCAGCCCAAATGCTTCATGTTGGAGCTGGGAGCGGGCAAGTCCAGCTGTGTCCCTGGGGAGGCTGGGGTGGGGTGGGTTGCACAAACCACCCACAGGGTGTGTGAAACTGGCAGATTGGCAGTAGTTGGTGTCAGGAGTGAACCTCCGGCACCAGGCCCTGTGAAACAGGCTGCACAGCCTAGGCTGAAACCAGACTCCAGATCGCCATGGAGACCAGTTGTCAAAATATTTTATTCATTTCAATTCACACACAAAATCCAGGAGAAGACTCAAAAATCTCAAGCATGCTCTAAGAATCACTCCGATTGTTAACTTGTGCAGTTATCACAGTATCATATTAAGGTGCTTATTTTAAAGTGATTACATCACTCTGATGTACAATCATTTCTATCGTTATTGGCACAATCACAATGAGCACTTCCAAGGAGGTTAGTCTCCCCCATTCACTCTGTACAAACTCTAGTTCAATTCCACCTACAGACTGGATCAGCCCACACCGGGAGCACCGTGCACAGTTCCCGTCTCCCTAACTCTGGGTCAGACCCACACCGGGAGCACCGTGCACAGTTACTGTCTCCCTATCCCTGGGTCAGACCCACACCGGGAGCACCGTGCACAGTTCCCATCTCTGTATCCCTGGGTCAGACCCACACCGGGAGCACCATGCACAGTTCCCATCTCTGTATCCCTGGGTCAGACCCACACCGGGAGCACCGTGCACAGTTCCCATCTCTGTATCCCTGGGTCAGACCCACACCGGGAGCACCATGCACAGTTCCCATCTCTGTATCCCTGGGTCAGACCCACACCAGGAGCACCGTGCACAGTTCCCATCTCTATTCCCAGCAGCAGGAACATGGTTCCCTGATTTACAGTCTCCAGTTCAATCCAAGGAGGAATTTGGAAGAATGTTCTGCCTGGGAATGGATCTCAGGGTACCAGTTGAACTGTGTTTACAGAGTGCAGGGAGGTGGGCAAGTACTGTCCAACTGGAACCAGCAAGGAGCTGACCGTTGGTATGAAGTGCATCTTTTCCAAAGTTTAACACATTAATTACATGTTATATAATAAATAATCACAGTACACTATCATTCGGCCTGAGGTTCAGGAGGGGGAGCTTTGAGGTGAGGGAGGGAAGACACCAAAATAATCCCAGCCTGCAGAATGTGTCAAGGGGAGGGCTCGGTGATCAGCAGAAACGGACGTGGGTGAAGATCAGTCACACTTCTGTGCAGGTTTTATCAGAACATCACCTCACCGCACCCCCACACATTCCCAGAGGACAGTGGGTGTACCCTCAGAGAGGGTCACAACATCCTCCCCCCAGGATAGGGTGGGTACATTGAAATTGCACCCTTTCATCAATAGACCCACTGTCCTTTGAGACGGCCTCTGCATTCACGAAGTCAGTAGCCCCTCCCACTCTTCACCCCAATCCCCCCCACCCCCTCCCGAAACCTCAGAGACAGACACACGCACACACGCAGCAGCAGAATCTTCTGGAAGACCATCCCTGGGCTGACCCCAGACTGGAGTTGAAGTGGGGTGCGCCCTCACATCACGCTCTCGTAGATGACCACCTTCTCGGAGGAGGAAGCTCCCTGGCACGGTTGCTTGACGTCCATTTCTGCGGCCTGGTACATCAGGTGGTGACTCCCCCACACGGGCCTGGTGAGCGCCTGCCACCGCTGAGGGGAGGGAGGGAGAGCGTGCACAACGTCACAGGAGGCCGTTTCTTTACACAGGCAAAATACTGCAGGCACCCCCCCCCCCCCCCGAGGATAGGGGGAGGGATCTGAATTTATTTATTGATATACAATCACACAATCGGCACTCTGAGCTGCACCGCCCAGCGACCCTGGCTGAATCGCGGGACAATTTACAATGACCAATTAACTTTGGACTGGGATAAACGCCACTCAGTCACAGGGGGACGTGCAGTGGGAATTGAACCCCGGTTGTCTGGACTGGGCTAACCACTACTCTACCGTGTGAGGGAGCCCCCACACCCCACCTCTGAAAGTTTTAATGTGGGACTGGGACCCTGTCCAAGACCCACTCACCGTCTCCTGTCCCGCGCTGTTCCCACACCACTGCCTCTCCCACCCTCTCCGCCACCTCCTCTCTCCCTGCCCCGTACTCACCTCTTTGAGGGAGCCCCTGCTGTGGCTGAGTTTGTAGAGGACGGTGATGGGGATGCAAAGCATGGAGGCAAGGGCAAGACTCCAGCCGATGGCCTCGCCCCACCAGGGGTAAGTGTACGTCTTGTTGTACGTCAGGGACCGGTAGTTCACCAGGTGGAAGGTGAAGATACCCTGGAGTCGGGGAGGAGACAGGGTGAGGTGGAGGGGAAAGGGTCTGCCCACCCACCCCCATGTTCCCTGATCAGCCTCCCCCTTCCTCTTACCCTTCCCTCCTCCACCACCTCTTCAACCCCTCCACTGCCCACTCCTCCTCCTTCAACGCCTCCCTTCCTCCTTCAACGCCTCCCTTCCTCCTTCAACCCCTCCCTTCCTCCTTCAACCCCTCCACCACCCCTCTTCCTCCAACCCCTCCTCCTTCAACCCCTCCCTTCCTCCTTCAACCCCTCCCTTCCTCCTTCAACCCCTCCCTTCCTCCTTCAACCCCTCCACCGCCTCCCTTCCTCCTTCAACCCCTCCACCACCCCTCTTCCTCCTCCAACCCCTCCTCCTTCAACCCCTCCACCACCCCTCTTCCTCCTCCAACCCCTCCTCCTTCAACCCCTCCACTGCCCCCTTCCTCCTTCAACCCCTCCACCACCCCTCTTCCTCCAACCCCTCCTCCTTCAACCCCTCCCTTCCTCCTTCAACCCCTCCCTTCCTCCTTCAACCCCTCCACCGCCTCCCTTCCTCCTTCAACCCCTCCACCACCCCTCTTCCTCCTCCAACCCCTCCTCCTTCAACCCCTCCACCGCCCCCTTCCTTCTTCAACCCCTCCACCACCCCTCTTCCTCCTCCAACCCCTCCTTCTTCAACCCCTCCACCACCCCTCTTCCTCCTCCAACCCTTCCTTCTTCAACCCCTCGACACCCTACCTCACCTCCTCCCCCCTGCCGCCACCGCCATGGGATGCCCCGTGTCCTCACCATGCAGATCAGAGGCGTGATGAACGACCAGCACCATTTTATCAGCGCACAGGGCCGGTACCCCAACATACACTCCAGGTCACCCATATATCGGTCTCCGCCTACAGGGACAGACATGGGGGTTAACACCGGCTAAGGATGGGGTGGATGGTGGATCATTAACTCCCTTCCATCCCCTGACCCAGCAGCCACTCCTTCCCCCTTCCTCTTCCCACCACTTTGTATTCCTGACCCAAAGTGAATCAACACCTCCTTCCCCACTCCTACTCCAGGGTCAGACTCAACCAGAACCCACTCAGGGATTCCTGTCCCCCTTCCCTCCCTCTGGGTCACTGCCCCTCCCCATACTGCCCCCAGTCATGGCACCTCTCCCTCACAGTAAATGTACACCACAAGCCCACCCTCTCAGCATCTCTCCAACAGCTCACGGGGTTCCTGCCCCGTTCCTCCCAGCGCACAGGGAGGGCGAGTCAGTGACACTCAGGCCAGTACCGTCACATCCGAATGGTGGGTTCCTGCACCCTCTCTACCTGTGCAGTAACACTCACCGTAAACCCAGGCCACCACCACACACTCCCAGAAGGCTTGCCAAAGGAGCGTCATCCCACTGGCTGAGTAGTAATCAAAGAGCTGGAAGATGAACATGCCAGCCTGGGCAGCAGAAGAGAGAAAGGAGATGTCACTAACACAGCACACGCTATAAACTCAATACATGCTTCCCCACCCGATAACAAACTCTCACTACCTCCTGGCAGGCGCCAGGAGATCTACTTTCCTGATGTGGAGTGGTCAACCAATCAGTATTTAGAGCTGTGGGATGGTCAGCCAATCGGTATTTAGAGCTGCGAGGTAGTCAACCAATTGGGACTTGAAGCTGATTCTGCACATCCCAACTCGTGCACAACAAAATCCCACCATGGGGAGATTCGTTTCCTAACCTCCCATCCGAGGGGTTACACCCCACCCACAGGGGCAGAGGGAGCTGTGGGTTAATGTCTCACCAACTTGTAATGCAAATTACAACGGGGGGGATAGAAAAGGCGTGTCAAAAGGGCAATGTCATGGGAGTCACGGGGGATTGCAATTTGCAGGTAGATCGAGGAAAATCAGATTGGTACTCAACCCCAAGAGAATTTGTTGAATACCTATGAGATGGCTTTTAGAATAGCTTGTGGTTGATCAACTATTCTGGATGGGGTGAAAAAGAGAACAGTAAGGGTGGAGCGCAGGAAAGTCAAGTGCAAGAGAGACAGTTTACTAGATCTTAAAAGCATAATGGGCACTTTATTTGAATACCCATAGAATTTATAATGAGGTCAGTGAACTTGTGGCACAAATCAGTACAAAGAGGTATGATTTAGTGGCCATTACAGAGACGTGGTTGCAGGGTGGAGAGGATTAGGAATTAAATATCCAAGGATATCAGGTAAAGCGGAAGGATAGGCAGGAATGTAAGGGAGGTGGGGCAAGTGCTCTTAAGGGTGAGACCAGGATGATGTGTACCCAGCATGGGCACGGCGACTCCTGCGATGTTGCTGGCACCAAACCGTATCGACTTTCGTCGTTCCTTTGGACCTATCACGAGCATGGAGAGGGGGGTTCCCACTGCATGGGCAACAGATGGATCTCTATGTCAACTCCGCCCCGGAGACCAGTGACCAACGGAGGCACGACCACGACCGATGGTGATGGTGAGAGATGATACAAGACCCAAGAAGAATTTTGAATCCATCTGGGTGGAGATTAGGAATAGTGAAGGGAAATAAAATCTCTGAGAGTTGTCTATTGGCTACTGAAGAATAACATTACAGTGGCACAGAGAATGAAGAGAAATATCTGAGGCATGTAAGAACGGAACAGTCTCATGGGAGACTTTAACTTCCACGTAGATTGGGTGAATCAAGTTGGTCTCGGCAGTCTTGAGAAGGACTTCATAGAATGCATACATGATGGCTTTCTTGAACAGCATGTATTGAGCCTACAAGGGAATGTGTTATCTTGGATCTGGTCCTGTGCAATGAGACGGGTAAAATTAGTGAACTTATAGAGATCCTCTTGGTAAGAGTGATCACAGTATGATCGAGTTTCTCATACAAATGGAGGGTGCAATAAAACCAGTGTATTGTGCCTAAACAAGGGAGTCTACAAAAGGATGGGGGAGGAGTTGGGTAGCGTAGACTAGGAACACTGGCTATATGGTGGAATAGTGGAAGACTTCCAAGGAAATTTTTCATGGTGCTCAACAGAAGTGTATTCCAGTTAAAGATAAGGACAGTGGAGGTGGGGAGAGCCAGTCTTCAAGAACTAAGCAAATAAAGGAAGACAGCAAACTGAAAGCTCGTGCATACAAAGTTGCCAAGTGTAGCGGGAAACTGGAAGATTGGGAAAACTTCATAAAGCAACAAAGAACCACCCAGGAAGACTAAAGAAAGGGAAGATAGATTATGAAAATAAACCAGCACAAAATATAAAAAGGGATAGTAGGATATTATAATAATATAAAGTGGAAAATGATGGTCAAAGTGAATGTGGATTCCTTGGAGGATGAGAAGGGGAAATTGATATTGGGTAATGATGAAATGACCAGGGCTTTGAATGACTATTTTGTGTCAGTTTTCACAGAGGAGGACACATCTAACATGCTGAAGAGGGGTGATATGGATGTGATGGTAGTGCACGGCAAACTTGTGGGTCTAAAGTTGTAGTTGAGGCTTTGGTGGTAATTTACCAAAATTCTCTCAACTCTGGGCAGGTCCCAGCAGATTGAAAGGTGAACTGTTCAAAAAAGGATGTAGGCAAAAGGCAGGTAACTATAGGCCAGTTAGTTTAACAACTGTAGTTGGGAGAATTCTTGAAGCTGTCATTAAAGAAGAAATAGCGAGGCATCTGGAAAGAAATGTATCAGTCAGGCAGACGCAGTATGGATTCAGCAACGGCAGGTCCTGTTTGACAAACTTACTGGAGTTCTTTGAGAATAGAACAAAGGTAGAGGGGAACAAATGGACGTTATTTACTTGGATTTCCAGAAGGCGTTCGATAAAGTGCCTCATGAAAGACTTATCCACAAGGATGCATGGAGCTGGGGGTGATGTGTCAGCATGGATAGAGAATTGGTTAACCAATAGAAAGCAGAGAGTTGTGATAAATGGGTGTTACTCTGGTTGGCAATCAGTGGTGAGCGGTGTGACACAGGGGTCGGTGCTGGGCCCACAACACATTAACAATCTGGAAGAGGGAACTGGGAGTAGTGTATCCAAGTTTGCTGATGATACTAGATTGAGTAGAAAAGCAAATTGTGCAGAGGATGCAGAGTCTTCAGAGAGATATAGATAGGTTAAGTGAGTGGGCAAGGGTCTGGCAGATGGTAAATACGAGGCCATCCACTTTGGAAGGAAAAATAGAAGACTGGACTAATTTCTACTTGGCATAATTTATTTATTATTACTTAATTATTTATGGTTTATATTGCTGTATTTCTACACTATTCTTGGTTGGTGCGGCTGTAACAAAACCCAATTTCCCTCGGGATCAATAAATTATGTCTGTCTGGATTATTGAATTGGTAAAAAATTACAGCATGCTGCTGTGCAGAGGGACTTGGGAGTGCTTGTGCATGAATCGCAGAAGGTTGCTTTGCAGGTGCAGCCGGCAATCGAGAAGGCAAACGGAACGTTGGCCTTCATTGCTAGAGGGATTGAATTTAAGAGCAGGGAGGCCATGCTGCAACTATACAGGGTACTGGTGAGGCCGCACCTGGAGTACTGTGTGCAGTTCCGGTCTCCATACTTGAGGAAGGATATACTGGCTTTGGAGGCGGTGCCGAGGAGGCTCAGCAGGTTGATTCCAGAGATAAGGATAATGATAAGGGAATGATAAGAGATAAGGGACTATGGGGAGAGATTGAGTCACCTGGGACTGTACTCACTGAAATCCAGAAGGATGAGAGATCTTACAGAAACAAAATTATGAAAGGGATAGATAAGATAGAGACAAGAAAATTGTTTCCACTGGCCAGTGAGACTAGAACTAGGGGACACAGCGTCAAGATCTGTGGGAGTAAATTTAGACTGGAGATGAAGAACTACTTTTCCCAGAGAGTGGTGAATCTGTGGAATTCTCTGCCCAATGGAGGCTACCTCAGTAAATACACTTAAACAAGGATGGATAGATTTTTGTATCGGGGAATTGAGGTATATGGGGGAAAGGCCGGTGGGTGGAGATGAGTCCGTGGCCGACTCCTGCTCCTGTTTCTTATGCAGGTTCGGAGTACTTGGTGGCACGTGGTTAAAAATAGGCTGCAGTAGCATGGTTTCCTTCAGGGAAAATCTTGCATGACAAATCTGCTAGAATTCAAGCAGAATAGACAAAGTACAATTGCGAATAGATTTTGGATTTTGAGAAGTTGTTGCACATGAGGCTGCTTAACAAATTAAGAACCCTTGATACTAACATGGATAGAATATTGGCTGATCGGCGGCAGGCAAAGAGTGGGAATAAGGGGGGCCTTTTCTATGCTTTTCCACAGGTGTCTGGCTGGGACCGCTCCATTTTCATTATATCTCAATGATTTGGATAACAGAATTGACGGCTTTGCGGCCAAGTTTGCAGATAGATGGAGGGGCGGGTAGCTTTGAGGAAATAGGACTACAGAAGGACTTGGCCGGATTAGGAGAATGTGCTAAGAAGTTGTGGATGGAATACAGTGTGGGGAAGTGTTTGCTCGTGCACTTTGTTAGAAGAAATTAAAGGGTCGACTATTTTCTAAACAGAGAGAAATTCAAAAACTTGGGTACAAAGGGGACGAGGGGATTCGAGGATTCGTGCAGGACTCCCTTAAAGTTAATTTGCAGGTTCAGTCAGTGCTGAGGAAGGCAAATGCAATGTTAGCGTTAATTTTGTGAGGACTAGAATATAAAAGCAGGGTTGAGATGTTGAGACTTCACTGAGCAATGTGAGAGCTTGCTTGAAGTATTGTGAGCAGTTTTGGACCCCACATCTAGGAAAAGATGTGCTGGCATTGGAGAGGGTTCACTGGAAAATGATTCCGGGATCGAAAGGATCCCCTTATGTATGCAGAGATACCGGCCACATGACAGACGCACTGCCACCTGGCTGGTCGGAGGACACACCACATGCCAATCAACATTTGGTCCCTTCCAACTAATCAATGCACACCTAAATTATTGGTCACCTTAATTGGATTATCTCGCCCAGCCCCGTGCTTTAAAAGGTGAGACTTGGCCTTGGCTAGCCCTCTCTTACAGACCACCTCATTGAAGGTAAGTGCATTGATCTATGCTTGGGAAGGTCTATCATTTGTCCTGGTCAGGGAGCCGCGGCTATCCAAGGTCAAGGGGGATAGCTGTTGTAGTGCTTTTCCCTTGTTCTTTGTATGTGTAACTGTACCCTGTCCCCACACCGCTTCCTGTGTATTGTAGTTGCTTGTGTTGACCCGACTTCCCCTTGTAAATAAATTCCTTATTATTAAAACTGTGTGTGTCCAGGCCTCTACTGTTGAGGCTCAAAGAACCAGTTATTTCCATCACAACATTTGGTGCTGCAGAGCAGGGTCTCGTAGGTTTTGGCTGGACACAAGCACGAGAGAATGTTCTGGAACAAAGGGAAGAAAGCCAGTACAGGCACCCAGGATAAGATCCCAGGGTGGGCTGATGAAAGGGAGGGATTTGAGAGTCTGGCCAGCATGCTGGCAGACCACGGAAAACCAGTGGACTGGTCTGAGCAGTTAGAGCCCCGTAGAGAGAAGCTGGGCCATCATGTGGTCTCCCTCCTGAAGGAATCAGGGTTCCCCAAAGCCAAGGGGAGTCCAAGGGCTGCCTTCTGGTTGTTTGCGTCCCTGCTGAGACGCCAGGTTAGAATTACTGATCACCCGCAGCACTTGTGTGGTTGGAAGGACAGGGAAATTGAAGACCTCAGTCAGCGTTGTTGCACGCTGAAGGAAGCAGCACAGGCTGCCCAGGTCCGAGCCAATGACCTTGAAGTTAGGGGAACTGAACTTGCCTGTCGCCTCATGAAGCTTCAGCAGGCCGGGGCAGCCCGTCGGTCTGGCTGGCAGCCGGACCCGTTAAAAGATTCGAGCCTTAGTCCAGTGTGGTGACAAGCTGGATGCATGGCTGGGGATGGGGACATCTGGCTGGATAGTGACGACGAGGGGGTGCCTGAGGAGCCAAGGTCCCACAACCGCCTTTCCCCCTTCTCACCCGAGCTCCAACATGCCCGAACCGTCACCACGCGGTCCCAGGTTCACCACAGGGAGGAAGGGAACGAGGGGGAGACGGACGGACCTTCCCCAGTGACTCCAAGACCACGGAGACCCGGGACTTCTCCCCCAAGGAGCTGACCCAGTTGGCGGATCGGTACTGCCAACGACCAGGTGAGAACCTCGCGGCCTGGCTGCTCCGGCTGTGAGACGAGGGGGTCCCAACCTCAGCCTCTCCCATCAGGAGGCAAGCGCCCTGGGAAGCCTCTCTGACCAGCAGAGCATAAACAATGCGCTGCTGGCACCACAAGCTGAAATCCACAACGGCACAACCCTGTGGGATCGGGTAGTGACCGCGGTACGAGCTCGCTATCCCACACTGCTGGAGTGGGATCTGCACAGGCACCCGCAATGGGGTACGGTCAGTGAGGGCACCCGGGTTATCAGGGAATGGGCACTGGTCAACGGCATCTATCAAGGTGCCTGCGACCGTAACTTCCTTGAAAACACACGAGTGACCGGTGCCCTAGCGGGATACTTAGTCACTACCGCGCGCCCCGATCTGAAGTCGGTAATCCTGCCCCTCATGGCACCAGCCAGTGGTAGGACAGTACAGGATGTCATCACCCTCCTGGAGGGATTAGAATATATGCAGAGGGGGGCACCTACGCAGGTCCGGAAGACCGAGACAAGGGCCCAAGACACTATCCCTCTCAGATATACACGCAGGCAGCTGTACATGGACCTGCTGCGTGCAGGGGTGGATCGTAACCAGATAGACGGCATCCCCACCCCCAACCTATATGCCCTGTGGAAGGAGCATTGCAGGGGGAAGACTACTTACAAAAAGACCACCCACACTGAGCCACCCTCCGCGCCTCCCCTGCCTGAAACTGTCTCAAAGGAACTCGAAGCAGAACTCGGACAGCTCGTCAGGCAGGAAATGTCCCACCTCCACCCGCAAAGTGCCTCACCCCCGGCGTGGCAGCCCTCTTCCCCCCTCCCACAGGATGAAGGCCAGGGCCCCTGGCACATTTGCTCTCTCGCCCTTCCCCCCCCGGGGGACCTGAGGCCACATATACCCGTCACAGTACACTGGGGAAAGGGAAACACACAGAGGTGTGTGGCGCTTGTCGACACAGGCGCCCAGCACACGATTATCCCAGGCAATCCTGCCTTATGGAGGGGTACGGACATGCAGATAGAGGGATTGGGGGGCTCCCTGTTACCAGCTAGGGAGGTCACCCTTCCCCCAGACGTGTACAAGTCCTTATTGCCTCCTCCCCGGAATGTATCCTCGGGATCAATGTTTTAAAGGGATGATCACTTGAAACAAACAGGGGCAAGTTCACCTTCGGCATCGCGCGAGCCACTACTGTCGTCGGGGCAGCTAAGTGGGAGCCAATCGTCATTCCCCCTCCCTCCAAGATCATCTGTAACAGTCAGTACGGAGTGCCGGGGGGGGGGGGGCGCCAAGAAATCGCAGACTCCATTCAAGCCCTGTTACGGGAGGAATTATTAGAACCGCTGCCTCGCCTTTCAATAGCCCCATTTGGCCCGTCCGTAAGAGGAACGGCTCCTGGCGGATGACCGTTGATTATAGGCAATTGAACAAGGCCGCACCCCCCCTCGCCGCCGTTGTACCTGACATTGTCACCCTGATTGAAGACATTGCAGGCCGTCCCCATAAACCTTGATACGCTGTTGTCGATTTAGCGAATGCATTTTTCTCGATTCCCCTGCACCCAGATAGCCAAGACCAGTTTGCCTTTACTTGGGATGGCAGACAAAACACATTTAATCGCCTGCCCCAAAGCTACAAGCACAGCCCCACAATCTGCCATGGGCTTGTCTCCAGTGATTTACACAACATCCAATTCCCACCGGAGATTTCGATTGCACATTATTTAGACGATATCCTTCTCCAAGGTCCATCTGAGACCATTGCGTCAAAGGCCCTTCACATGCGAATCGAATCCCTCAGGGGACGGGGCTGGGCCATTAATATGGAAAAATTACAGGGCCCCAGCCAGGGTGTCATTTTCCTTGGAGTACAATGGCACAGAAGCATACCCGATGCCGCCAAAAATAAAATTTTAAATTTTGCCGTCCGCTCGAATAAAACTGACACACAGAGATTCTTGGGCTCCTGGGAGATAGCTCTGGGCCTGGACTCACTGGCATTCAGAAGAGATGAGGGGGGAATTTTCATTGAAACCCATCGAATGTTAAAAGGCCTCAACAGAGTGGACGTACAGAGAATATTTCCCATGTGGGGGGGGGGGGTGGAGGGAGTCCAGGACCAGAGGTCACAGGTTCACAACAGAGGGGCGTCCATTTCGAATGGACGTGATGGGAGTGGTGAACCTGTGGAAGCTGAGTCTTTCTGGGTAGGTTTCGGGCAGAGGTTGATGGGTTGCTGATTAGTGTGGGGACAGGGAGAAGGCGGGAGAGTGGGGTTGAGAGGGAATCAGTTTGGCCATCATGAAATGGTGGAGCAGACTCAATTGGCCAAAGGTCCCATTCTATTCCTGTGTCTTATGGTCGCGGAGCTCCCTCCTCATCACACCCCTCTGCCCCACCCACAGCCGGTTGGACTAGTAGAACTCACAGAGAAGTCTGAGGTGCCGAGGCTCACCTGGGTGACCATGGAGAGGTCGATGATGAAGCTGATCATGATGACAATGGCCACTAGAACTTCCCTCTGGTAGCGGCAGGAGCACTTGGCGGGCAGCAAGTCGAGGATGCCAGTGACGAATCCCTCCACACCCACAAACTGGGGGCGACAAGCAGGCCAGAACGTGAGCAAGAGAGCCCCTCGCTCTCCCCGTACACTATCATCTTCAGTGGGCTCCCTCTCTCTGTACAGGGGCTGGAGGGTTCACAAAGATGGGGAGGGGGGGGGTCACAGAGAGGAGGAGGTAGAGGAGCCTGAGGAGGGTCACAGAGACGGGGAGGGGTTTAGGGGCGTGAGGAGGGTCACAGAGCGGAAGGGGTATAGGGGCCAGAGGAGGGTCGTAAGATGGGGAGGGGTGCTGAAGGGGTCATGGAATTGAGGAGGGGTCCACAGATGGGGAGAAGAACATTGAGTGAAATATGATCAGGGTTGGGAGATGTGGACAGGACTGTGCCCCGAGGCAGATGGGTGGGGTTCTGCTGTTTATCCCCCTCCACTTCCCCTCCACCCCATCCTCTCTGCACTTCTCCCTCCCCCTCGACCCCCCCTCCACTTCCCCCTCCCCCTCAACCCCATTCTCCCTCCACTTTCCCCCTCCCCCTCCTCCCTCCACTTCCCCCTCCCCTCGACCCCCTCCCTCCACTTCCCCCTCCCCTCAACCCCATTCTCCCTCCACTTTCCCCCTCCCCCTCTCTTCCCTCTCCCCATCCTCCCCTCCCCCTCAACCCCATTCTCCCTCCACTTTCTCCCTCCCCCTCCTCCCTCCACTTCCCCCTCCCCCTCGACCCCCTCCCCCCTCCCCTCAACCCCATTCTCCCTCCACTTTCCCCCTCCCCCTCTCTTCCCTCTCCCCATCCTCCCTCCCCTCCCCTCGACCCCATCCTCCCTCCCCTCCCCTCGACCCCATCCTCCCACTTCCCCCACCCCCTCGACCCCATCCTCTCTGCACTTCCCCTCGACCCCATCCTCTCTCCACTTCCCCTCGACCCCATCCTCCCTCCACTTCCCCCACCCCTCCCCCTCTCTTCCCCTCCACCCCATTCTCCCCCCATTTCCACCACCCCTCCCCCCTCCTCCCATCCCCCTCCCACTCTTCCCTCCACTTTTCCCACTCCCCCTCATACTCTACCCCCACTCCCCCCACCCCCTTCCCCCTTACCCCATCCTCCCTTTCTCCTTAGCCCCCTCATTCCTCAATTCCATTCCCTCCACCAGCCACTCGTTACCTGGCTGCCGAGGCCAAGGAAGAGCAGCATAATGAAGAACAGGGCGGCCCACACCTGGGGCAGTGGCATGAGCGTCACGGCTTTCGGGTAGGCAATGAAGGCCAGGCCGGGCCCTAGGGTAGACCAGAGCGGAGCGCTCGTTACCGACAGAGCGGAGCGGACCCCGTTACCGGGACGACACGGAGCGGACCCCGTTACCGACACAGACCAGAGCGCTCGTTACCGACAGAGCGGAGCGGACCCGTTACCGGGACGGTGCAGACCCCGTTACCGACAGAGCGGAGCGGACCTCGTTACCGGGACGACACGGAGCGGACCCCGTTACCGGAACGGTGCCGACCCCGTTACCGACAGAGCGGAGCGGATGTTACCGGGACGGTGCAGACTCCGTTACCAACACAGACCAGAGCGCTCGTTACCGGGACGACACGGAGCGGACCCCGTTACCGACAGAGCGGAGCGGACCCGTTACCGGGACGGTGCAGACCCCGTTACCGACAGAGCGGAGCGGACCTCGTTACCGGGACGGTGCAGACCCCGTTACCGGCAGAGCGGAGCGGACCCGTTACCGGGACGGTGCAGACCCCGTTACCGACAGAGCGGAGCAGACCCGTTACCAACACAGACCAGAGCGCTCGTTACCGACAGAGCGGAGCGGACCCCGTTACCGGGATGACACGGAGCGGATGTTACTGGGACGGTGCAGACCCCGTTACCAGGATGACACGGAGCGCATGTGGCTGGGATGTTGCAGACCCTGTTCCCGGGATGGATGGGAGCACACGATACTGAGCCAGAATGGAGGGCCAGTGCATTGCCACAACGAAATGCAGAAACCCCAAATAATGTAAAATCTGACCCCCCACCACACACACACACACACAATCACACACACTTCCCCTAAGTTCCCTGGAACAACACGAAGGCAGGTGCAACATACATGGCTCCTGGATCAGGGGGTATTCTGTGACGATGTTTACCCTCTAGGTTTGCGGGCCACCCCGGGAACATAAGAGGTCATTCGGCCAACCAAATGCTTTACACAGCCTCGTACTGAACCCTGGACCCTCAGCACACCCTGAACCATTAACTACTGTATTCACAGTCTCTTCCTGCCTCGGCCCAGAATACCACTCCTCCCTAAGCCCCCAGGGACGGTGGGGGGGGGGGGGTCGTCAGTGTGGGAAACTGGGCCTTCCTGCCGGCAGCTTTCTCCCTTACCTGACTCGGCCACCTCCGAGATGTCCACCCCCTGCTCGTCCGCCATGAATCCCAGGATCGAAAAGACAACCAGGCCCGCAAAAAAACTGGTGCCGCTGTTCACCAGCGACAGGATGAAGGCATCTCTGCGTGAATCAGAACAGAGAGAGAAAAAGACATTAAAATAGGCCATCTCCACCATCCCATCACACACTCCCGGGGTCAGACACAGAGTGAATCTCCCTCCACACCGTTCCATCACACACTCCCGGGGTCAGACACAGAGTGAATCTCCCTCCACACCGTCCCATCACACACTCCCGGGGTCAGACACAGAGTGAAGCTCCCTCCACACCATCCCATCACACACTCCCGGGGTCAGACACAGAGTGAATCTCCCTCCACACCGTCCCATCACACACTCCTGGGGTCAGACACAGAGTGAAGCTCCCTCCACACCATCCCATCACACACTCCCGGGGTCAGACACAGAGTGAATCTCCCTCCACACCGTCCCATCACACACTCCTGGGGTCAGACACAGAGTGAAGCTCCCTCCACACCATCCCATCACACACTCCCGGGGTCAGACACAGAGTGAATCTCCCACCACACTGTCCCATCACACACTCCTGGGGTCAGACACAGAGTGAATCTCCCTCCACACCCTCCCATCACACACTCCTGGGGTCAGACCCAGAGTGAATCTCCCTCCACACCGTCCCATCACACACTCCTGGGGTCAGACCCAGAGTGAATCTCCCTCCACACCGTACCATCACACACTCCTGGGGTCAGACCCAGAGTGAATCTCCCTCCACACCGTCCCATCACACACACCACCGGGGTCAGACACAGAGTGAAACTCCCTCCTCACCGTCCCATCACACACTCCCGGGGTCAGAGTGAATCTCCCTCCACACCTTACCATCGCACACTCCCGGGGTTAGGCCCAGAGTGAATCTCCCTCCACACCGTCCCATCACACACACCCCCGGGGTCAGACCCAGAGTGAATCTCCCTCCATACCGTCCCATCACACACTCCCGGGGTCAGACCTAGAGTGAATCTCCCTCCATACCATCCCATCACACACTCCCGGGGTCAGACACAGAGTGAATCTCCCTCCACACCGTCCCATCACACACTCCCGGGGTCAGACAGAGTGAATCTGCCTCCACACCGTCCCATCACACACTCCCGGGGTCAGACAGAGTGAATCTCTCTCCACACCGTCCCATCACACACTCCCGGGGTCAGACAGAGTGAATCTCCCTCCACACCGTCCCATCACACACTCCTGGGGTCAGACAGAGTGAATCTCCCTCCACACCGTCCCATCGCACACTCCCGGGGTCAGACACAGAGTGAATCTCCCTCCACACCATCCCATCACACACTCCCGGGGTCAGACACAGAGTGAATCTCCCTCCACACAGTCCCATCACACACTCCCGGGGTCAGACAGAGTGAATCTCCCTCCACACCATCCCATCACACACTCCCGGGGTCAGACACAGAGTGAATCTCCCTCCACACCGTCCCATCACACACTCCCGGGGTCAGACACAGAGTGAATCTCCCTCCACACCGTCCCATCACACACTCCCGGGGTCAGACACAGAGTGAATCTCCCTCCACACAGTCCCATCACACACTCCCGGGGTCAGACAGAGTGAATCTCCCTCCACACCGTCCCATCACACACTCCCAGGGTCAGACACAGAGTGAATCTCCCTCCACACCGTCCCATCACACACTCCCGGGGTCAGACACAGAGTGAATCTCCCTCCACACCGTCCCATCACACGCTCCCGGGGTCAGACACAGAGTGAATCTCCCTCCACACCGTCCCATCACACTCTCCCGGGGTCAGACACAGAATGAATCTCCCTCCACACCGTCCCATCACACACTCCCGGGGTCAGACACAGAGTGCGTCTTTCTCTACACAAGATGTTGGAGGGCCATCTAACCAACAGCCTGCCGCAGTGTGTCACTGGTGAATGTTTGATGATTATGGAGTGAATTCTGCTGAAGAATAGCCACACATCAGCGGGGACTTGGCGAGGTGCTGGGGTGGAGGGGTCCTCGTACACCTGTAACAGGTTGTTGCAGCTCCTGCCCCCTGTACGGAGGGAGCTTCACTCTTCGGCTCCTGATTTCTCAGAGAGCTGAACCACTGTCATCCTCGCCCAGTGGAGCAGAAGTTGACCTAAGAATCATTGGCCCTGTCAGCGCCTTGCTTCCAATTATCCTACCTATACCCCTCATAAAATCCTCAGTCTCCTCCACTCCAGGGAATAAAGTTCTAACCTATACAATATTTCCCTCTAACTCAGGTCCTCAAGTCCCAGCGACATCCTTTTAAATTTCTCTGCACTCTTTCAATCTTACTGATACCTTCCTCTGGGTCGGTGGCCAGAACTGTCCAAATCAGGCCTCACCAAGGTCAACATATCATCCCATCTCCTGTACTCGACACTTGGCTTTCAGAAAGCCATTGTGCCAAAAGTTTTCTTCATGAGCCTCCCCACCTGTGAGTGTTGAAGGAGTTTTGGATTCATAAAGTAGATCCCTTTGTTCTGCCACACTCAGTGCCCTACCACTCACTCACTAAGACCTACCCTGTTTGGTCCTCCCAGAACCAGATGGGCCAAAGGGCCTTTTCCTGGGTTATACTTCTCTCTGCGACCAAATGCAACACCTCACGCTTATCGGCGTTAAATTCCTTCTGCCGTTGTTCCAACTTGCCACATTCCGCGGCAAACACTGACAGCCTTCCCCCCTCCTCCGGAAGCAGCAATGCCAGGCTGCTGTCAACCTCTCTGAGCGTTATGAAGCTGGGTTTAATACCTCACTGTGTGGTTAGCTCAAACACCACCGTGCCGGTGACCAGGGTTCAATTCCCGCTGCTGCCTGCTCGTTCTCCCCGTGACCGCGTGGGTTTCCTCTCTCAGTCCGAAGACGTACCGGTTGGTGGCTTAATTTGTCACTGTAAATTGTCCCGTTATTGGACCAGGATTAAATCACGGGTTGCTAGGCAGAAAGAATTCCACGCTGTATCTTAATAAATGAATTATCTGGCCTTTCGCTCCACTGAGTCTGTGCTATCAAACGAACGCCAGTCTCAACCTTCTCTCTGACAGGGAACCACTGACCTCCTCTTCCCCCTCCACACGTGACGTAACGACCCCACTCGTGTCTGAGACCTGGGAGGAGCCCGGAGGACAACCCGTGCGGTCTCGGGGGGGACGAGCGAACCCCACACAGTGAGAGTGGAACCTAGCTCGCTGGAGCTGAGAGGCAGTGAGGAGGGTCCTACCCTCTGGGCCACCCCCTGCAGTCTGGTACGGTAGTCATGAGGAAAGTTATACAGGGTCACCTCGGAAATGCCACAGTGCTTCGGATCTATAAAATGGTTGGTGGCTCTTTCGCCTATCTGCTCCCAGCTCCCTGTGTCAGCCTTTCATACCCCTCCCCTATCACCTCCCACTTGTCCTCCTTCCCCTTCCCCCTACCTTCCCATTCTGGCTGCTGCTGCCCGCTTCCTCCTCAGTCCGAGAGAGGGGTCTCGGCCCGAAACGTCGACTGCTGAGTTCCTCCATTACAATACTCCGCGCGCTTCCCGACTCCTGTGTGATCTGTGTGCAGCTTGCCCCACAGGAACAAACTGTTTATCTATGAATTAAGCTTCGAGTCGCACCGCCCAGCAATCCCCGGTTTAACCCCAGCCTAACCACGGGACGAGTTTCGATGACCAATTAACCTACCAACCGGTACACCTTTGGACTGTGGGAGGAAACCCACGCGGTCACAGGGAGAACATACAAACTCCTTATAGAGGACACCAGAACTGAACTCTGCACACCGATATTGTGCTAACCGCAACACTACCGTGGTTTAACTCTGATTAATAGGGCTATCAATTACAATTTATTAATTAATTAGCTACTAAGCCTGGCAGAACAGTTTCTACTGAGAGGATCATATGATAACCATTTCATTCCAGAATCATTCTTCTCAACCCCTGGACTCTCTCCAACGTCAGCAGATCCCTTCTTACACACAACCACTATGATACTGCAAGAGAGGCCTCACCAGTGCCTTATAAAGTCTGAACATCCTTGCTCTTATATTCCAGTCCACTTGAAGTGAAAGCTGACATTGCACTTCCTCGCCACTGACTCAATGTGGAAATGAACCTTCAGCAACTCCTGCACACTGAATCAAGTCCTTTTGCTCCACAGATTTTTGAACTTTCTCTCTATTTAGAAGACAGTCTGTACTGTTGTTTCTTCGACCAAAGTGTGTGACTGGCATTGCGTTTCATCTGCCCCTTCTTTGTCCATCCTCCCGATCTGCCCAAGTCCTTCCTCTCTGCTTCCTGCACACTCCCTGACACCCCCCCCCACTTTATCTTCGTATCATTCGTAAACTTGGCCATGAAGCCATTATCCAGATCATTGACATATAACATAAAAAGAATGGGTCTCAGCACAAGCCCCTGCGGAACACCACTAGTCACTGGCAGACGACCAGAAAATGTTCCCTTCGTTCCCACTCAGCCACCGCTCTGTGCGTGCTGACATCCTTCCTGTAATACCACGGGCTCATCTTGTTAAGCTGCCTCATTTGACCTCCTATGAATTGACATCCCTACATCCCTGATCATTTTCAATCTGAAAGCCCCCTAAACTTCACTTTTTACACCTACTTCCACCCCTGGCAGCACGTTCCAGGCCACCGACAGAAATCTTCACCCCCACGTCGCCTCTGCTGGCTGACGTTTCTCCCTGCTCTCTGACACACAGTTTGAGATCAGGTCTTCAACACTGACTGAGACTTTCAGAAACAGGGAATGAAAAAAGTTGAAACAAGTCAACGAGTTGAAATTCAGCTGGAGAGGCCGAGCCAGCCGAGTCGTTGCCCTTGTCCTTCACAGCTCCTTTGTTCAAGTTGCTTAATTTTAAACAAATTAGGCCAGGCCACAGTTTGTTCTCTTGGAAGTGCTGAGGACGCCTGGTGAATTGTAAGAGGGAGAGATGTCTGCAATCACGCAGTTCTCTGGCAATCTCCTCTAAGATGTCGATTTAACATGTTCAGGGGTTGAAGTGGAACAAGGTCCACAAGGAGAAATCTTCTCTCGGGGCTGAACGATTCACCGAAGAACAATCTGCAACTGGGGAAATCCTACATCATCATCGTGTGCCGTGTCATATGACATCATCACTATGATCCTCGTATGACATCAACATTATGCGCCGTGTTGTATGATGTGGGCAATTGTGGTCATTCCATGACCATGATTGTTCTTGGCAAGTTTTCCTACAGAAGGGCTTTGCCATTGCCTGCTTCTGGGCAGTGTCTTCACAAGACGGGTGACCCCGGCCATTATCAATACTCTTCAGAGATTGTCTGCCTGGTGGCAGTGGTCACATAACCAGACCTTGTGATCTGCACCGGCTGCTCGTACGACCCTCCCCCACCTGCCCCCATGGCTTCACGTGACTTGGTTTGGGTGGGGAAGGGGGTTATATCTTGGCCATCACCCAATATAGGGGTTTACTGGAACTGAATTCAGTTCGATTTAGAGATAGAGGACCTTCTGGTCCAACAGCCTTCGCTACCCAAACTTCTCTTAAACATTGAAATCGAGCTTGTGTCCACCAACTGTGCCGGCAGCTCGTCCCAAACTCTCACTGCCCTCTGAATGATCCCCTTAAACATTTCACCTTTCACCCTTAACCTATGACCTCTAATTGTGGTCCCACTGTGCAAAGTAGGTTAAAGAGAGGTGCAACACACACAAAATGCCGGTGGAACACAGCAGGCCAGGCAGCATCTATAGGGAGAAGCACTGTCGACGTTTTGGGCCGAGACCCATCGTCAGGACTGATCGAAAGGAAAGATAGTGAGAGATTTGAAAGTAGGAGGGGGAGGGGGAAAAGCAAAATGATAGGAGAAGACCAGAGGGGGTGGGTTGAAGTTGAGAGCCGGAAAGGTGGAGCTGGAGAAGGGAAAGGATCATGGGACGGGAGGCCTAGGCAGAAAGAAAGGGGGAGGGGAGCACCAGAGGGAGATGGAGAACAGGCAGAGAGAGAGAGAGAGAAAGAAAGGGGGGGAAATAAGTAAATCGGATGGGGTAAGAAGGGGAGGAGGGGCATTAACGGAAGTTAGAGAAATCAAAGTTGAAACACTTGGTTGCTGGGGAGGAGGTATGTCTCCACCAAAGGCACTCTTTCCCTCTGCTACCCTTGAGCAGGGGTGACGGTGTGGCCCACCACCGTGAGCTGTCAAACGTGGATGACAAGCCCCATCTACCCGAAATGACCGGCGTTATGGTGCCGGTGACCCACCTTTGCCCTTTCTCCTGTCGGTAGAGATCCTCTCGACCCTCTGCGTGAAGAAGTTCCCCGATAAAGTTCTCCTTCAATATCTTGCCTTTCACCTTTAACCCATGACCTCTCGTTGCCATCCCACCCAATCTCAGCAGAAGAAGCCTGCTTGCATTTACTCCCCCCCCGATCTCCACCCCTCATAACTCTGAATACCTCTGTCAAATCTCTCCTCGGTCTTCTGCACTGGGAATAAAGCCCCAATCTATTCCATCTTTGAGGTCCTCGAGACCTGACAATATCCTTGTAAGTTCTCCCCGCACTTTCAACATTATTTACATCTTTCCTGTAGGCAGGTGATGAAAACTGCCCACAATACTCCCAATTAGGCTTCACCAACAGCTTCAACATCCCATCTGCTATACTCAGTATTTTGATCTGTGAAGGCCGAAGTGGGAAAAGCATTTGTTTAAACAACTCTATCTACCCATGACGCAGCCTTCAATGAACTATATTGATCGATGAAGATGAACCGATCTCTGGTTGAGCACTTTAGCAAGTGTAACTCTCTGATACGGTTTTCCCCCGGGCCTCCACGACGTTCCGTGCGGATGGCTCGCAAACAGAGTTTGCCACGGTGTCTCCGGACAAGCAAATCACCAGTCTCCGAGTATTCTGAGGTCAGGAGAGAGACTACAGAGACACAGTGGAGTTCGTCATCTTGCATGGGCGTGACTCGTAAGACCATGGGAGCAGAATTAGGCCATTTGGCCCATCAAGTCTAAATGTAGTACAGTACAGGAACAGGCCCTTCAGCCCACATTGTGCTGCTGGGTGAGTTGAAAAGTAAGTAAAAAAAAAGGACCCCAAACACGAATCCCTCCTACCAACTCAATGTCCGTAACCCTCCATCTCCCTCACCTCCGAGTGCCTGTCCCAACGTCCCACTGTATTTGCCACTACCACCCACCATGGCAACCCACTGCCTCTCAACCCCATTCATGCCCCGACGAATCAAGACCCAATCAACCTCTGCCTCCACAGCCGCTCGTAGCCACGAATCCTGCAGATTCCAAAGAGTTTCCTCAGCTTCTCCATTTGACACTGTCATTGCTCTCGCCCGAGGCAGGGCCCCGCAGGAAACGACCTCCTCAGCTTAGAAAGTGAACTTGGAAGTAGGCCAACCATTAGGCAACTGAATTCGACCTTAAATCCTCCCTCGGACCCCGACCTTTTCTTGTGCCCAACCACACCTCACCTGCAACTTTAACCTGGCCCCACCTGCTAACCTCAGCCCTGCCACAGAGAGTCTGCTGGCCACCTCCTGACCCCTGACGCCCGCCACTCCCCCATCCTTACTTGTAGCAGTCATTGTGGAACTGGTTGTAGCTGCCCAGAGCGGTGAGGGCCCCAAGCCCGATGGCGTACGAGAAGAAAATCTGTGTACCAGCGTCGATCCATACCTGTGGGGAGAGGAGCAGATAGAGAGGGGGTGGGGACTAACCTGGTTCAATGTCTCTCAGCCCTCCCCTCCCAGGATCCACACCTCATGCCTCGTGCCTCACGAGTCTGATTGAATCTTTTGAGGATGTGACTAAACTCATTGATGAAGCAGTAGATGTGGTGTATATGGATTTCAGCAAGGCATTTGACAAGGTACCCCATGCCAGGCTTATTGAGAAAGTAAGGAGGCATGGGATCCAAGGGGACATTGGTTTGTGCATCCAGAACTGGCTTGCCCACGGAAGGCCTTTGTAGACAGGTCATATTCTGCATGGAGGTTGGTGACCAGTGGAGTGCCTCTGGGATCTGTTCTGGGACCCCTGCTCTTCGTGATTTTTATAAATGACCTGGATGAGGAAGTGGAGGGATGAATTAGCAAATTTGCTGATGACACAAAGGTTGGGGGTGTTGTTGATTGTGTGGAGGGCTGTCAGAGGTTACAGCGGGACATTGATAGAATGCAAAACTGGGCTGAGAAGTGGCAGATGGAGTTCAACCCAGAGAACTATGAAGTGGTTCATTTTGGTAGGTCAAATATGATGGCAGAATATAGCATTAATGGTAAGACTCTTGGCAGTATAAAAAAGCACTCAAAGCAGCTGAGTAGGTTGACTCTGTGGTTAAGAAGGCGTACGGTGCATTGGCCTCCATCAATCGTGGGATTGAGTTTAAGAGCCGAGAGGTAATGTTGCAGCTATATAGGACCCTGGTCAGACCCCACTTGGAGTACTGTGCTCAGTTCTGGTCACCTCACTACAGGAAGGATGTGGAAACTATAGAAAGGGTGCAGAGAAGATTTACAAGGATGTTGCCTGGATTGGGGAGCATGCCTTATGAGAATAGGTTGAGTGAACTCGGTCTTTTCTCCTTTCAGCAACGGAGGGTGACCTGATAGCGGTGTATAAGATGATGAGAGGCATTGATCGTGTGGATAGTCAGAGGCTTTTTCCCAGGGCTGAAATGGCTGGCATGAGAGGGCACAGGTTTAAGGTGCTTGGAAGTAGGTACAGAGGAGATGTCAGGGGTAAGTTTTTTTTTACACAGAGAGTGCTGAGTGCGTGGAATGGGCTGCCGGCGATGATGGTGGAGGTGGATACGATAGGGCCTTTTAGGAGAGTCCTGGACAGGTACATGGAGCTATGGGTAAGCCTAGTAATTTCTAATGTAAGTGCATGTTCAGCAGAGCTTTGTGGGCCGAAGGGCCTGTATTGTGCTGTAGGCTTTCTATGTTTCTATGAAATACACCAGGTCCACACCTCACCCTATCCCAACGTTCAACCGAAATACACCAGGATGGGGTATCAATCCTAATTCTCCCCTATGGCCCCCTGAGTGAACGGGAGCTGGTGAAAGTGCTGGCAGAAATGGCTGGTGATTGAATCTGGGTGGAGGTTGTAGCCTTGGAGAGTCTCTGCAGGCCTACTGGATAGTGTGGTACCTCATGTCTCTCTCTCGCCCCCTATATCGTCCCTCACCCACTCACCTGAGGCTCTCCCAGCTTGCTCCAGTCAGGCTGCAGGTAGTAGATGATACCCTGAACGGCTCCAGGGAGTGTGGCTCCGCGGACCAGCAGGATGGTCAGGATAATGTAGGGGAACGTGGCCGTGAAGTAGACAATCTGTAGGCAGAGGGAAAGCAGTGAGACCCCCACACACCCGCCCTCGAGCGAGCTGTACACCTGGGACCCAGTCCCTACGCACGGGCACCATACTGTCCCGCCCTGTCACTGAAAGGGGAGAGGCGGTGAGGGGGGAGGAGTTGAATTAGATTTTGACGATGGGACGTTGCCCAGGAGATGGCTGGCACTGACTCTGCCTTTGTCCGAGTGACCCAGGGCCAATGAGCTTTCAGGCTCCCCGGGCCTACGACAGTATCCATGGCAACTGGCCTCCATCGCTCTGCAAGGCAGCAGCCCGCTGCAGGAACAAAGCAGAGAGCAGGCTCAGTGAGCACCTAGGCCCTGGAGCGCACGGCCCAACGTGGGGAGCCCTGGTACCCTCTGAGTGCGGAGCATGGTTCCTGCCCGGGGCCCGGGTCAACATTCCCGGCAAATACTGGAGACAGGGACACTTTGAGCTCTGTCACCACAAAAACAGTCGGGGAATCATGGCCGGGAGAGGGGAGGGAGTGGGAAGCACCAGAGAGACATTCTGTAATGATCAATAAACCAATTGTTTGGAATCAAGTGAGCTTGCCTGGTAGCTCAGGGCTGGGTGTGTCTGCACCTGTGCCACCCCTCACCCCGGCACACCTTCTCTGCCATCAGTCCCACACCCCTCCCACGTCACTCCACCCTCACCACCCCAACATCCTTTGCTCCCACCAGATTTACAGACTCCGCTCCAAGTTGACAAATACAGCATTGTGCCCTAAATATGTATATTTGCCCAAGGCCTGCACAGTTCTGTATGTATTTTTGAGGAGATTGATGAGTGGCAGGCATTGTCAGATGCCAAGATGGAGAGAAGACGGGGTCCCTCGTGGTCAGTTTGTCGCAAAGATTAAGATGACTTGGTCGACTGCATTCAAGACTGACTTGCCCACAGACGTCAGAGGCCGACGGCTCATGACGGGAGGTCCGCAGGGTCCTGTGCTGGGACCTCCGTTGTTGAGCTGATCCTTAACTTTGCAGCTGACACAGAGATTGGGGACAGTGAAGAGGGTTGTGGGTCTGAGTGAAGATATGGCAGGTGAAGTTCAATCTGTGTGATGTGGCGTTTCGGATGGTCAGGTGAAAAGGGGAGGTAGGCAGCAAATGGGCGGGCGCTGATCCTGGGTGTCAGCAGCCCTGAGGATCTATCATATCGACGAAGGCACAACACAGGCTGAATTTCATCAGGAGTTTGAGGAGATTTGGTATGTCACCAAAGATACTTGCAAATTTCTACAGACGTACTGTGGAGGACATTCTAACCGGCTGCATCACCGTCTGGTAAGGGGTAGGGCACCGCACAGGATCGAAATAAGTTGCAGAAAGTTGTAAACTCGGTCAGCTCCATCATGGGCACTGGACTTCCCTGCGTCCTCAAAAGGGCAGCGTCCATCATTAAGGACCCCCCATCACCCAGGAGATGCCCTCTTCTCATCGCAACCATCAGGGAGGAGGTACAGGAAAACACAAAGCGCACTGCAGATGCTGTGGTCAAAGCAACACGTACAAAAGCTGGAGGAACTCAGCAGGTCGGGCAGCATCCGTGGAAAACGAGCAGTCAACGTTTCGGGCTGAGACCCTTCGTCAGGACTGAAGAAGGAGGGGGCAGGGGCCCTGTAAAGAAGGTGGGGGGAGGGCGGAGATCAAGGGGTGGGGAAGGAATAGGCAGGAGGGGTGAAGAAGGAATGAAAGGGAAAGCACTACGGGTAGTAGAAGAAGGTGGCACCATGAGAGAGGTGATAGGCAGCTGGAGGAGGAGACAGAGTGAAGGTGGGATGGGGGAAGGGAGAGGGACGGAATTACCGGAAGTTGGAGAATTCGATGTTCATACCAAGGGGCTGGAGGCTACCCAGAGGGCAGATGAGGTGTTATTCCTTTCCCACACTTCGGCCCTCACCCCATCCTCCCGTCACCACAACAGGGACCGTGTCCCCCTTGTCCTCACCTATCACCCCACCAGCCTCCGGATCCAGCACATTATCCTCCACAACTTCCACCACCTTCAACAGGACCCCACCACCAAGCACATCTTTCCCTCTCTACCCCTCTCCGCTTTCCACAGGGATCATTCCCTCCGCGACTGCCTGGTCCACACGTCCCTCCCCACGGATCTCCCACCTGGTACTTATCCCTGCAAGCGGAAGTGCTACACCTGTCCCCACACCTCCCCCCTTACCACCATTCCGGGCCCCAGACAGTCCTTCCAGGTGAGGCAACACTTCACTTGTGAGTCTGTTGGGGTCATCTATTGCATCCGGTGCTCCTGGTGCGGCCTCCTCTACATCGGCGAGACCCGACGCAGATTGGGGGACCGCTTCGTCGAGCACCTCCGCTCCATTGCCACAACAGACAGGATCTCCCGGTTGCCACCCACTTCAACTCTCCTTCACATTCCCATTCGGATATGTCCAGACACGGCCTCCTCTACAGCCGTGATGAGGCCAAACTCAGGTTGGAGGAACAACATCTCATCTACCGTCTGGGTAGTCTCCAGCCCCTTGGTATGAACATTGAATTCTCCAACTTGCGGTAATTCCCTCCCTCTCCCTCCCCCCCATCCCACTATCACTCTGCCTCCTCTTCCAGCTGCCTATCACCTCTCTCATGATTCTGCCTTCTTCTACTACCCGTAGTGCTTTCCCCTTACATTCCTTCTTCACCCCTCCTGCCTATCCCCTCCCTGCTTCCCCTTCCCCACCCCTTGATCTCCACCCTCCCCCCACCTTCTTTACAGGGCCCCCGCCCCCTCCCTCAGTCCTGACGAAGGGTCTCGGCCCGAAACGTTGACTGTTCGTTTCCATGGATGCTGCCCGACCAGCGTGTTGTGCGTGTTGAGAGAGACAGGAGCCTGAAGACACACACTTGGTGATTCAGGAATGGCTTACTTATTTAACTGTTAATACATATCTCACTGTAATTGAGAGTTACTTTGTAACAGGACACATGCCTGAGATAATAAACGTGTGCAGAGTGACCGGAGCAAGCATGACGTCCCCTTGCAGTTGTCCAAGGCTGTACTTAGTGTGCATCCCTGGTTTCCCCATTTCGGGAAAGACGTGGAGAATTTGAAGAGGTTACAGGAAGGGAGGAGATACGTCTCTAGCAAAGGAGCTCCTTCCCTCCGCGAGCCTGCAGGCCACCCTGGGGCGAAGTGCAGCACCTGCTTAGCCCCCGATCAGGGTCCCGCGAAGCCACGGGGGCAGGCGGTGGACGGTCATATGAGCAGCCGGTGCAGATCCCAAGTCCTGGTGGTGTGACGACTGATGCCAGGCAGACAATCTCTGAAGAGGATTGATCATGGCGGGGGTCACCCATCTTGGATTACCCAGAAGGCAAAAGCTACTTCTGTAGGAAAATTTGCCAAGAACAATCACAGTCAAGAGACCATGATCACCCACGTCATATGAGACAGTACGTGATGGCAATGATAACAGGAAGCATCAACGGGGTGCAGCCAAGACGAGAGGATGGTTATACAGATATTGTGGCCCGAAGGGCCAGTCCCGTGTGTTCTGTTCTGTCCTGAGAGAGAAGCTGCAATCCAAAGCTAGGCAGAATGTAACCGAGACAATCTGTCACTGACATAGGTTGTGCCGTGAGAGGGACAGGGTTGGGGATCGGAGTGACGTGTGTCAGTGGGAGTGATGGGGATGGAGATCGGAGTGACGCATGTCAATGGAAGTGATGGGAATGGAGATTGGAGTGACGTGTGTCAGTGGGAGTGACGGGGATGGAGATCAGAGTGACGTGTGTCAGTGGGAGTGACGGGGATGGAGATCGGAGTGACGCGTGTCAGTGGGAGTGACGGGGATGGAGATCGGAGTGACGCATGTCAGTGGAAGTGATGGGAATGGAGATCGGAGTGACGCATGTCAGTGGGAGTGACGGGGATGGAGATCGGAGTGACGTGTGTCAGTGGGAGTGACGGGGATGGAGATCGGAGTGACTCATGTCAGTGGGAGTGACGGGGATGGAGATCGGAGTGACGTGTGTCAGTGGGAGTGACGGGGATGGAGATCGGAGTGACGTGTGTCAGTGGGAGTGACGGGGATGGAGATCGGAGTGACGTGTGTCAGTGGGAGTGACGGGTTTGGGGGTCAGAGTGACGAGGTTGGGGATCGGAGTGACGTGTGTCAGTGGGAGTGATGGGGATGGAGATCGGAGTGACGAGGTTGGGGATCGGAGTGACTCGTGTCAGTGAGAGTGACGGGATTGGGGTTTGGAGTGACGTGTGTCAGTGGGAGTGATGGGGATGGAGATCGGAGTGACGAGGTTGGGGATCGGAGTGACGTGTGTCAGTGGGAGTGATGGGGATGGAGATCGGAGTGACGTGTATCAGTGGGAGTGACGGGTTTGGGGGTCAGAGTGACGAGGTTGGGGATCGGAGTGACGTGTGTCAGTGGGAGTGATGGGGATGGAGATTGGAGTGACGAGGTTGGGGATCGGAGTGACTCGTGTCAGTGAGAGTGACGGGATTGGGGTTTGGAGTGACGTGTGTCAGTGGGAGTGACGGTGTTAGGGATCTGAGTGATGGGATTGGGGATCAGTGAGGGTCATGATCCGGTTTCACCCCAGTCGCTCCCCCCGTGCCACCTCGGTCGTCATTACCTTCCCTGTGCACTTCACGCCCTTCCAGATGCAGAAATAGACAAGGAGCCACATGGCTGCGAGGCACAGCGTCATCTGCCAGCTCATCTCACCCATGTCTGCCAGTCCACTCGACAGCCGCAGGACCCTCCTCCTGTAAGAGAGGCCGAGGCTGGTTAACTGGGATAGGCAACAAGTGCGGACTCTGAGCGAGAGGCTGTCCGTCATGGAGGCTGCAACAGCAGTCCAGTCAGCCCATCGAGGCTACTCCAAAGGGTCAGGGAGACCATTCAGTCCATTTATGATAGCCCACAGGGACTAGGAGAGCATTCAGTCGACTCTGGCTGCTGGAGTGAGACCAGCCAGCCCATCATGAACTTACGATCAGGAAGAGAAGGCCTTTCGGCCCGACAGCCTCAGAATTGCATCCGATTGACTCCCCAAACCCACCCTCGCTGTGGCGCGACTTACTCCCAGAACTCGACGATGGAGGACTGCACCTGCTCCTGGGGCGTGCAGGCGCTGAGGTTGGTGTTGCCGGAGAGGCTGCAGCCTTCGGAGCAAGCGTTGGTGTTCCACGTGTTGTTGCAGGAGGCCCAGGGCAGGGGGCTGGAGAACGAGTTCACCAGGTAGAAGGAGCCCCAGCTCAGGATCATGATGTAGTAGGTATTACAGAAGAAGACGATCACCATCGAGGCAAAGCCCAATCCTGTTCGCAAGATTCGCAGTTAATCATCACTCACACCAAGCTCCTCACCCAACAACAGCATGGCGTTCCCTCCAGACCACCCCTCCCACAGCACAGTGTTCCCACTGGACCACCCCTCCCACAGCACAGTGTTCCCACTGGACCACCCCTCCCACAGCACAGTGACCCCTCCGGACCACCCCTCCCACAGCACAGTGACCCCTCCGGACCACCCCTCCCACAGCACAGTGACCCCTCCAGACCACCCCTCCCACAGCACAGTGTTCCCCCCGGACCACCCCTCCCACAGCACAGTGTTCCTCCCGGACCACCCCTCCCACAGCACAGTGTTCCTCCCGGACCACCCCTCCCACAGCACAGTGACCCCTCCGGACCACCCCTCCCACAGCACAGTGACCCCTCCGGACCACCCCTCCCACAGCACAGTGACCCCTCCGGACCACCCCTCCCACAGCACAGTGTTCCCACTGGACCACCCCTCCCACAGCACAGTGACCCCTCCGGACCACCCCTCCCACAGCACAGTGACCCCTCCGGACCACCCCTCCCACAGCACAGTGTTCCCTCTGGACCACCCCTCCCACAGCACAGTGACCCCTCCGGACCACCCCACCCACAGCACAGTGTTCCCCCCGGACCACCCCTCCCACAGCACAGTGACCCCTCCGGACCACCCCTCCCACAGCACAGTGACCCCTCCGGACCACCCCTCCCACAGCACAGCGTTCCCTCCGGACCACCCCTCACACAGCACAGTGACCCCTCCGGACCACCCCTCCCACAGCACAGTGACCCCTCCGGACCACCCCTCCCACAGCACAGTGACCCCACCGGACCACCCCTCCCACAGCACAGTGACCCTCCCCCCCGGACCACCCCTCCCACAGCACAGTGACCCCTCCGGACCACCCCTCCCACAGCACAGTGTTCCCCCCGGACCACCCCTCCCACAGCACAGTGACCCCTCCGGACCACCCCACCCACAGCACAGTGTTCCTCCCGGACCACCCCTCCCACAGCACAGTGACCCCTCCGGACCACCCCTCCCACAGCACAGTGACCCCTCCGGACCACCCCTCCCACAGCACAGAGACCCCCCCGGACCACCCCTCCCACAGCACAGTGACCCCTCCGGACCACCCCTCCCACAGCACAGCGTTCCCTCCGGACCACCCCTCCCACAGCACAGACCCCTCCGGACCACCCCTCCCACAGCACAGTGACCCCTCCGAACCACCCCTCCCACAGCACAGTGTTCCTCCTGGACCACCCCTCCCACAGCACAGTGACCCCTCCAGACCACCCCTCCCACAGCACAGTGACCCCTCCGGACCACCCCTCCCACAGCACAGTGTTCCTCCCGGACCACCCCTCCCACAGCACAGTGTTCCCTCCGGACCACCCCTCCCACAGCACAGTGTTCCTCCCGGACCACCCCTCCCACAGCACAGTGACCCCTCCGGACCACCCCTCCCACAGCACAGTGACCCCTCCGGAACACCCCTCCCACAGCACAGTGACCCCCCCGGACCACCCCTCCCACAGCACAGTGACCCCTCCGGACCACCCCTCCCACAGCACAGTGTTCCCCCCGGACCACCCCTCCCACAGCACAGTGACCCGTCCGGACCACCCCTCCCACAGCACAGTGATCCCCCTGGACCACCCCTCCCACAGCACAGTGACCCCTCCGGACCACCCCTCCCACAGCACAGTGTTCCTCCCGGACCACCCCTCCCACAGCACAGTGACCTCTCCGGACCACCCCTCCCACAGCACAGTGACCCCCCCGGACCACCCCACCCACAGCACAGTGTTCCTCCCGGACCACCCCTCCCACAGCACAGTGACCCCCCCGGACCACCCCACCCACAGCACAGTGTTCCTCCCGGACCACCCCTCCCACAGCACAGTGACCCCTCCGGACCACCCCTCCCACAGCACAGAGACCCCCCCGGACCACCCCTCCCACAGCACAGTGACCCCTCCGGACCACCCCTCCCACAGCACAGTGTTCCTCCCGGACCACCCCTCCCACAGCACAGTGTTCCCTCCGGACCACCCCACCCACAGCACAGTGTTCCCTCCGGACCACCCCACCCACAGCACAGTGTTCCTCCCGGACCACCCCTCCCACAGCACAGTGACCCCTCCGGACCACCCCTCCCACAGCACAGTGACCCCTCCGGAAAACCCCTCCCACAGCACAGTGTTCCCTCCGGACCACCCCTCCCACAGCACAGTGACCCCCCCGGACCACCCCCGCCACAGCACAGTGACCCCTCCGGACTACCCCTCCCACAGCACAGTGTTCCCCCCGGACCACCCCTCCCACAGCACAGTGACCCCTCCGGACCACCCCTCCCACAGCACAGTGTTCCTCCCGGACCACCCCTCCCACAGCACAGTGTTCCCTCTGGACCACCCCACCCACAGCACAGTGTTCCTCCCGGACCACCCCTCCCACAGCACAGTGTTCCTCCCGGACCACCCCTCCCACAGCACAGTGTTCCCTCTGGACCACCCCACCCACAGCACAGTGTTCCTCCCGGACCACCCCACCCACAGCACAGTGTTCCTCCCGGACCACCCCTCCCACAGCACAGTGTTCCCTCTGGACCACCCCACCCACAGCACAGTGTTCCTCCCGGACCACCCCTCCCACAGCACGGTGTTCCTCCCGGACCACCCCTCCCACAGCACAGTGTTCCCTCTGGACCACCCCACCCACAGCACAGTGTTCCTCCCGGACCACCCCTCCCACAGCACAGTGTTCCTCCCGGACCACCCCTCCCACAGCACAGTGTTCCTCCCGGACCACCCCTCCCACAGCACAGTGTTCCCCCCGGACCACCCCTCCCGCAGCACAGTGTTCCCTCTGGACCACCCCACCCACAGCACAGTGTTCCTCCCGGACCACCCCTCCCACAGCACAGTGTTCCTCCCGGACCACCCCTCCCACAGCACAGTGTTCCTCCCGGACCACCCCTCCCACAGCACAGTGTTCCCTCTGGACCACCCCACCCACAGCACAGTGTTCCTCCCGGACCACCCCTCCCACAGCACAGTGTTCCTCCCGGACCACCCCTCCCACAGCACAGTGTTCCTCCCGGACCACCCCTCCCACAGCACAGTGTTCCCCCCGGACCACCCCACCCACAGCACAGTGTTCCTCCCGGACCACCCCTCCCACAGCATAGTGACCCCTCCGGACCACCCCTCCCACAGCACAGTGACCACCCCCGACCACCCCTCCCACAGCACAGTGACCCCTCCGGACCACCCCTCCCACAGCACAGCGACCCCTCCGGACCACCCCACCCACAGCACAGTGACCCCCCCCGGACCACCCCACCCACAGCACAGTGACCCCTCCGGACCACCCCACCCACAGCACAGTGTTCCTCCCGGAACACCCCTCCCACAGCACAGTGACCCCTCCGGACCACCCCTCCCACAGCACAGCGACCCCTCCGGACCACCCCACCCACAGCACAGTGACCCCCCCCGGACCACCCCACCCACAGCACAGTGACCCCTCCGGACCACCCCTCCCACAGCACAGACCCCCCCGGACCACCCCTCCCACAGCACAGTGACCCCCCCGGACCACCCCTCCCGCAGCACAGTGTCCCCCCCCGGACCACCCCACCCACAGCACAGTGTTCCTCCCGGACCACCCCTCCCACAGCACAGTGACCCCCCCCGACCACCCCTCCCACAGCATAGTGACCCCTCCGGACCACCCCTCCCACAGCACAGTGACCCCCCCCGACCACCCCTCCCACAGCACAGTGACCCCTCCGGACCACCCCTCCCACAGCACAGCGACCCCTCCGGACCACCCCACCCACAGCACAGTGACCCCCCCCGGACCACCCCACCCACAGCACAGTGACCCCTCCGGACCACCCCTCCCACAGCACAGACTCCCCCAGACCACCCCTCCCACAGCACAGTGACCCCCCCGGACCACCCCTCCCACAGCACAGTGACCCCCCCCCGACCACCCCTCCCACAGCACAAGGACCCCTCCGGACCACCCCTCCCACAGCACAGCGACCCCTCCGGACCACCCCACCCACAGCACAGTGACCCCCCCCGGACCACCCCACCCACAGCACAGTGACCCCTCCGGACCACCCCACCCACAGCACAGTGTTCCTCCCGGAACACCCCTCCCACAGCACAGTGTTCCTCCCGGACCACCCCTCCCACAGCATAGTGACCCCTCCGGACCACCCCTCCCACAGCACAGTGACCCCCCCGACCACCCCTCCCACAGCACAGTGACCCCCCCGGACCACCCCTCCCGCAGCACAGTGTTCCCCCCGGACCACCCCTCCCACAGCACAGTGACCCCTCCGGACCACCCCACCCACAGCACAGTGTTCCTCCCGGACCACCCCTCCCACAGCACAGTGACCCCTCCGGACCACCCCTCCCACAGCACAGTGACCCCCCCCGGACCACCCCTCCCACAGCAGTATGACCGCCTGGCGCACCCCCACAGCACAGAGTTCCCTTGACAACCCCTCTCCCACGGTCCTCCCTCCCACCAGTGAAACCAATGAGACAATGTTTGCACATCCATTTCCCTTGAATCCCAACTCTGTGTGTGTGTGAGAGAGAGAGAGAGAGAGAGAGAGAGAGAGAGAGAGAGAGAGAAAAAATCTGCCTGTGAAAGGGGAGAGAGAGAGAGAGTGAGGAAGTGTGAGAGAGAGAATGAGAAAGTGTCTGAGAGAGAGAGAGAGAATGGAGAGAATGAGGAGGTGTGTGAGGATGAAGAAAATGAGACAGATGGAGATTGATGGGAAGACTGGGTGAAAGAATTTGGGAATGGTATGGAGGGCAGGAGACTCAAGATGATGGTTGTGAGGGAGAGAGGGATTGGAGAAGGAACTTGACCGGGGCAAGAAGAGGTTTGGAATGAATGAGGATAAAGTGAGTGTTAAAGCGAGGTAGTGAGGGGAAGGCGTTAAATGAGCACAGGAAACAGAGAGGGCTGGAGTGAGTACGGGAGACGGGGGGGGGTCAGAGTGAGTACGGGAGTTGGGGAGGGGGTGTCAGCGGGCGTACAGGAGACGGGGAGGATCGGAGTGAGTACGGGGGACAGGGAGGGGGTGTCAGAGCACATATGGGGGACAGGGAGGGGGTGTCAGAGTGAGTACAGGAACAGGGAGGTGGTGTCAGAGTGAGTACAGGAACAGGGAGGGGGTGTCAGAGTGAGTACGGGGGACAGGGAGGGGGTGTCAGAGCACATATGGGGGACAGGGAGGGGGTGTCAGAGTGAGTACGGGGGACAGGGAGGGGGTGTCAGAGTGAGTACAGGAACAGGGAGGGGGTGTCAGAGTGAGTACGGGGGACAGGGAGGGGGTGTCAGAGTGAGTACAGGAACAGGGAGGGGGTGTCAGAGTGAGTACGGGGGACAGGGAGGGGGTGTCAGAGTGAGTACAGGAACAGGGAGGGGGTGTCAGAGTGAGTACGGGGGACAGGGAGGGGGTGTCAGAGTGAGTACGGGGGACAGGGAGGGGGTGTCAGAGTGAGTACAGGAACAGGGAGGGGGTGTCAGAGTGAGTACAGGAACAGGGAGGGGGTGTCAGAGAGAGTACGGGGGACAGGGAGGGGGTGTCAGAGTGAGTACGGGGGACAGGGAGGGGGTGTCAGAGTGAGTACGGGGGACAGGGAGGGGGTGTCAGAGCACATATGGGGGACAGGGAGGGGGTGTCAGAGTGAGTACGGGGGACAGGGAGGGGGTGTCAGAGTGAGTACGGGGGACAGGGAGGGGGTGTCAGAGTGAGTACGGGGGACAGGGTTACACACTCTGCAACGAACCTTTGAAAAGAGGTGCGATGTTCCAGACTTTGATCCCACCGGCCTTCATGAACTGCCCAAGCGAGATTTCCAGGAAAAAGATGGGAATCCCGCCAAACAAGGCAACCAGGATGTAGGGAATGAGGAAAACACCTGTGAGTGAGGGGCAGATAGACGAGTTACATAGCAATGGAAAGTTCAACATCTCCGTATCCCTGGGGCAGAGCTAGACCGGGAACACAGATCCCATCTCCGTATCCCTGGGTCAGACCCACACCGGGAGCACCGTGCACAGATCCCATCTCAGTATCCCTGGGTCAGACCCACACTGGGAGCACCGTGCACAGTTCCCATCTCCGTTTCCCTGGGTCAGACCCACACCGGGAGCACCGTGCACAGTTCCCATCTCCGTATCCCTGGGTCAGACCCACACCTGGAGCACCGTGCACAGTTCCCATCTCAGTATCCCTGGGTCAGACCCACACCGGGAGCACCGTGCACAGTTCCCATCTCAGTATCCCTGGGTCAGACCCACACTGGGAGCACCATGCACAGTTCCCATCTCCGTATCCCTGGGTCAGACCCACACCTGGAGCACCGTGCACAGATCCCATCTCTGTATCCCTGGGTCAGACCCACACCGGGAGCACCGTGTACAGTTCCCATCTCCGTCTCCCTGGGTCAGACCCACATCGGGAGCACCGTGCACAGTTCCCGTCTCCGTACCCCTGGGTCAGACCCACACCGGGAGCACCGTGCACAGTTCCCGTCTCCGTACCCCTGGGTCAGACCCACACCGGGAACACAGATCCCATCTCCGTATCCCTGGGTCAGACCCACACCGGGAACACAGATCCCATCTCCGTATCCCTGGTTCAGACCCACACCGGGAACACAGATCCCATCTCCGTATCCCTGGGTCAGACCCACACCGGGAACACAGATCCCATCTCCGTATCCCTGGGTCAGACCCACACCGGGAGCACCGTGCACAGATCCCATCTCCGTATCCCTGGGTCAGACCCACACCGGGAGCACCGTGCACAGTTCCCGTCTCCGTATCCCTGGGTCAGACCCACACCGGGAGCACCGTGCACAGTTCTCGTCTCCGTATCCCTGGGTCAGACCCACACCGGGAGCACCGTGCACAGTTCCCGTCTCCGTATCCCTGGGTCAGACCCACACCGGGAGCACCGTGCACAGTTCTCGTCTCCGTATCCCTGGGTCAGACCCACACCGGGAGCACCGTGCACAGTTCTCGTCTCCGTATCCCTGGGTCAGACCCACACCGGGAGCACCGTGCACAGATCCCGTCTCCGTATCGCTGGGTCAGACCCACACCGGGAGCACCGTGCACAGATCCCGTCTCCGTATCCCTGGGTCAGACCCACACCGGGAGCACCGTGCACAGTTCCCATCTCCATATCCCTGGGTCAGACCCACACCGGGAGCACCGTGCACAGTTCCCGTCTCCCTAACCCTGGATCAGCCCACACCAGGGGCACCGTGCACAGTTCCCGTCTCCCTAACCCTGGATCAGCCCACACCGGGGGCACCGTGCACAGTTCCCGTCTCCCTAACCCTGGATCAGCCCACACCGGGGGCACCGTGCACAGTTCCCGTCTCCCTAACCCTGGATCAGCCCACACCGGGGGCACCGTGCACAGTTCCCATCTCAGTATCCCTGGGTCAGACCCACACCGGCAGCACCGTGCACAGTTCCCGTCTCCGTATCCCTGGGTCAGACCCACACCGGGAGCACCGTGCACTGTTCCCGTCTCCGTATCCCTGGATCAGCCCACACCGGGAGCACCGTGCACAGTTCCCATCTCAGTATCCCTGGGTCAGACCCACACCGGCAGCACCGTGCACAGTTCCCGTCTCCGTATCCCTGGGTCAGACCCACACCGGGAGCACCGTGCACAGTTCCCATCTCTGTATCCCTGGGTCAGACCCACACCGGCAGCACCGTGCACAGTTCCCATCTCTGTATCCCTGGGTCAGACCCACACTGGGAGCACCGTGCACAGTTCCCGTCTCCGTATCCCTGGGTCAGACCCACACCGGGAGCACCGTGCACAGTTCCCATCTCTGTATCCCTGGGTCAGACCCACACCGGCAGCACCGTGCACAGTTCCCATCTCTGTATCCCTGGGTCAGACCCACACTGGGAGCACCGTGCACTGTTCCCGTCTCCGTATCCCTGGATCAGCCCACACCGGGAGCACCGTGCACAGTTCCCATCTCAGTATCCCTGGGTCAGACCCACACCGGCAGCACCGTGCACAGTTCCCATCTCTGTATCCCTGGGTCAGACCCACACCGGGAGCACCGTGCACAGTTCCCATCTCTGTATCCCTGGGTCAGACCCACACCGGCAGCACCGTGCACAGTTCCCATCTCTGTATCCCTGGGTCAGACCCACACTGGGAGCACCGTGCACAGTTCCCGTCTCCCTAACCCTGGATCAGCCCACACCGGGAGCACCGTGCACAGTTCCTGTCTCCATATCCCTGGGTCAGACCCACACTGGGAGCACCGTGCACAGTTCCCGTCTCCCTAACCCTGGATCAGCCCACACCGGGGGCACCGTGCACCAGTTCCTGTCTCCCTATCCCTGGGTCAGACCCACACCGGCAGCACCGTGCACAGTTCCCGTCTCCATCCCTGAGTCCCTGCCCCCATCAAGCATTCAGTTCCGTGACCCCACATCTCTTTGTGAAAACCCATTCTCCCCCCCACCCCAGACCACCGGGTGAGACCCCAGAGCAGCTGACGGTTACAGATTGCAGATATCGGGGTGGGGGGAAGGGAAGTGAGAGAGGATGGTGGAGGCTGAGGGGTGGGCTGACAGGGAAGAGAACGGTAGTAAGGTTCAGAGGCAGGGGACGGCATGGGGTAAATAAAGAGAGGACGAGAATAGAGTCAGACAGACGGGTGAGGGAGACATGCAGGCACTGGATATGGAGCAGGTCATGAGTGGTTCTTGTAGAGTGCAGATGGCATCCATTTGCTGAGGGGGGAGGGGTGGAGGAGTGGAGAGGTGAGACGGGAGGGGAGGGAGAGTGGGGTGGAGGGGTGGAGGAGTGGAGGGGGGGGCTACTGGATAAAGTAAAGTAAGGTCTTGAAGGTTAGAGAGTGAAAGCCAAGGAGAATCTGAAATGAAGAAGGGGCATGCGAGAAATTGGAGAGGAGATGAACATTATCACCACATGCAGAAATGCAGACTTTGAGAAAACGAGAGTCACAGACGGTGGGGAACTGGTCAGGGTTAATGGCAGCTGTTCACAGGCACTGGGGCGGAGATACCAGGAGTGACTGAGAGGGGCTCGTGCAAGCACTTACTATGTAAGGAGATTGTCTGCTTAAACACTCATCCCACACACTGAGTCAGAGATAGACACACTCACACAATCACACTCACACTCAGTCAGAGATAGAAACATGCACACACCCACTCACACAGAGTCAGAGACAGACACACACACACATACTCACACAGAGACAGACACACACACACACACACACACCCCCCCAAAGTCAGAGAGAGACAGACACACACACACACACACACACACCCCCAAAGTCAGAGAGAGACAGACACACACACACAGTCAGACACAGACACACACACAGAGTCAGACAGACACACACACACTCACACAGTCAGACAGACAGACACTCACACAGACAGACACACACACACACACACACTCACACAGAGAGAGACAGACACACACACACTCACACAGAGTAAAACAGACACAGACAGACACTCACACAGAGTCAGACAGACAGACACACACACTCACACAGAGACAGACAGACACACACACACACACATACTCACACAGAGACAGACACACACACACACACACACCCCCAAAGTCAGAGACAGACAGACACACACAGTCAGACACAGACACACACACAGAGTCAGACAGACAGACACTCACACAGAGTCAGACAGACACACACACTCACACAGTCAGACAGACAGACACTCACACAGACAGACACACACACACACACACATACTCACACAGAGAGAGACAGACACACACACACTCACACAGAGTAAAACAGACACAGACAGACACTCACACAGAGTCAGACAGACAGACACACACACTCACACAGAGACAGACAGACACACACACACACACATACTCACACAGAGACAGACAGACACTCACGCAGAGTCAGACAGACAGACACACACTCACACAGAGTCAGACAGACACACACTCACACAGAGTCAGACGGACAGACACTCACACAGAGACAGACAGACACACACACACACACACACACACACTCACACTCACACAGAGTCAGACAGACACACACACACACACTCACACAGAGACAGACAGACACACATACTCACACAGAGACAGACAGACAGACACACACACACATACTCACACAGTCAGACACACACACACTCACACAGTCAGACACACACACACATACTCACACAGTCAGACAGACAGACACTGAATGAGAGACACACAACTCAGAGAGTGAAATGGAGTCACGTGACCCAGATGGATAAGATATAAAGGAGAAGCCGATGTCCTACCAAACAAAAATTATCTAATAACGTCACTTTATTTCCCACTTAAGATTTGTTGGCGTGTCGAGGGATGGGTAGGGAGCCACAGCACAGGAAAATCATGGATTAGAGAAGAGAGGCTCCCTCTACACTGACCCATCACAGATGGGGAATAGTAGGTCACAGAGACGGGGAGGGTTGTAGGTTTGAGGGCTCACAGAGACGGGGGGGGGCTCACAGAGACGGGAAGGGATGTCGGTGGGGGGGGGGGGGGATCAGAGTTCCTGGGGAAAAGCCAGGTGTTCACAGGTGTGAACTCCACACCCAGCCATCGCCAGGGGCAGGCATCAAGCCGCTGTCCCAGTGCATCACCCCCAGGTCCTAGTGGGGTGTGGGTAGAGTCGGGCAGCTTTCCCAGTGGGGAGCGAGAGCTGGGATGTGGAATTCGAAGGGTGTGGGTAATCTGAGAGCCTGCCCCTAACCCTAGCTAGAAACTGACATTCCAAGGTGCTCGTGGTGTCCATGTATCTGTCCAGGAGTCTCTTAAAAGACCCCATCGTATCCGCCTCCACTACCGTCGCCAGCAGCCCATTCCATGCACTCACCACTCTCTGCGTAACTTACCCCTGACATCTCCTCTGTAGCTACTCCCCATCACCTTAAACCTGTGACCTCTTGTGGCAACCATTTCAGCCCTGGGAAAAAGCCTCTGACTATCCACACGATCAATGCCTCTCATCATCTTATACACCTCTATCAGGTCACCTCTCATCCTCCGTCGCTCCAAGGAGAAAAGGCCGAGTTCACTCAACCTGTTCTCATAAGACATGCTCCCCAATCCAGGCAACATCCTTGTAAATCTCCTCTGCACCCTTTCTATAGTTTCCACATCCTTCCTGTAGTGAGGTGACCAGAACTGAGCACAGTACTCCAAGTGGGGTCTGGCCAGGGTCCTGTATAGGGTGAACTGCAAAGTTGGTCTGTTTTGGATGGCTGGGGTGTTTTCTCCCCTGGAGGGGCTGAGTGATTTTACATCTTCAGGGCAAGTTTGTCCCTTCATTATGCGCCGTGTTGTACGATGTAGGTGATCACAATCTTTCTGTGATCTTGATTGTTTTTGCAAATTTTCCTACATAAGTGGATTGCCATTGGCTTCTTCTGGGCCGTGTCTTTACAAGACGGTGACCCCCGCCATCGATACTCTTCGGAGACTGTCTGCCTGGCGTCGGTAGTCACATGCCCAGGACTTGTGATCTGCACCGGCTGCTCGTACAACCGTCCTTTGGGGGCATGAGAGGACCAGGAATTGGAGGGTTGGGGTAATTTGCAGCATTGGAAGTATTTGCAGGGCCAGTTACTTGGTAAAGGATTGGGGGTAAATGAGAGTACTCTGGGAGGGGTTCGGGTTCTTTTTGATGGGTTTGGGGGCATTCTGTGAATGAGGGCGATATTACTGGGGTTAAATGTTTGAGCAGATATTTGGGGGTCAGGGTATGGCGAAGGGTTGAGGGGTTGGGACTATTTCGGGCGGGGGGGCGTGCAGGGATGAAGCTATGCAAAAGTGGGGTTATGCGTGGCTGGGGTTACTTTGGGGTGCAAAGGATTCTCAAAATATCTCCGGCGGTGATACCCGTGTGGAGCGAGAGATGTCAGGGTTTCGCCCGGGTGATGTCGGTGCTACACCAGTTGAGATGAGGGAACCCCAGGGTGATTTCTGTGTCCCTGGCGGTGGCCACGCGTAAGCAAGCAGGCGATCTCGAGTTGATGTTAAAGGAGTGACCGAGAGAGGTCCCGCCCCCTTACCTCCGCCGTTCTTGTAACACAGGTACGGGAAGCGCCACACGTTGCCCAGCCCCACCGCAAAGCCCACGCAAGACATGATGAAGTCCATCTGGTTGCTCCAGGTCACCCTCTGGGGCATCCCCTCCGGCGTGCCCCCACCCCCGCTCCCGCCGTCGGCCGGGCGCTCGGGCCGCGCTGATCTCCGCTTCTCCTTCCACAGGTGCTGGGCGCCGCCGCGGGGGTCGCGGCTCTCCATTCGGGCAGGATCGGCGCAGAGTTGTGTCGCTCTCTCCGGCGGAACCAGCTTCAGAAACAGTCCACGAAGCACTTGAAGCTCAGCCTGAAGTAGTGCATTAGGGGCCCCGGGACCGCGCGGTCGGCTCCAGAGTCTGCGCTCCCTCGGCACGGCCACGAACAACAGAGAATTCCCCCGGCCAACCGCTCTCTCCCACTCCGCAGTCCGGCTGCTTTATACCCGCAGCGACCGGCGCCGCCTCCTCGGACTCTCACACCCCTCGCCACCTAATTTGGGCAGTGAGTCCTCGCACAAGTGGGACGAGGCGGAGAAACCCTGTGCTCCTCTCCCCGGCGCTCTCACACACATCAATCTCTCTCTCTCTCTCTCCTCCCTCCCTCTCTCTCTCTCTCTCTCTCACACACACAAACATCTCTCTCTCTCTCTCTCCCTCCCTCCCTCTCTCTCTCTCTCTCTCTCTCTCACACACACACACATACCAACCTCTCCCTCTCTCTCTCTCACACACACACATACCAATCTCTCCCTCTCTCTCCCTCCCTCTCTCTCCCTCTCTCTCTCTCACTCTCACTCTCTCTCCGTCCCTCTCTCACTCTCTCTCTCTCACACATACCAATCTCTCTCTCACACACACACATACCAATTTCTCTCTCTCTCACTCTCACACACATACCAATTTCTCTCTCCCTCACGAACATACCAATTTCTCTCTCTCTCACACATACCAATTTCTCTCTCTCTCTCTCACACACACACATACCAATTTCTCTCTCTCTCACACACATACCAATTTCTCTCTCTCTCTCTCACTCTCTTTCTCTCTCACACACACACATACCAATTTCTCTCTCTCCCTCTCTCACACACTCTCTCTCTCTCTCTCTCTCACTCTCACTCTCTCTCTCACTCACACACATACCAATCTCTCTCTCTCTCTCTCACGAACATACCAATTTCTCTCTCTCTCACACACACACATACCAATCTCTCTCTCTCACGAACATACCAATTTCTCTCTCTCTCTCACACACAACCAATTTCTCTCTCACACACATACCAATTTCTCTCTCTCTCTCTCTCTCACTCACACCAATTTCTCTCACTCACTCTCTCTCACACATACCAATTTCTCTCTCGCTCTCTCTCACTCTCACTCTCTTTCTCTCTCTCTCACACACACACCAATTTCTCTCTCTCTCCCTCTCTCACACACTCTCTCTCTCTCCCTCTCTCACACTCTCTTTCTCTCTCTCTCACTCACACGTACCAATTTCTCTCTCTCACACTCTCACACATACCAATTTTTCTCTCTCTCTCTCTCACTCTCACTCTTTCTCTCTCTCACACACACACACATACCAATTTCTCTCTCTCTCACTCTCACACATACCAATTTCTCTCTCTCTCTCTCACTCTCACACATACCAATTTCTCTCTCTCTCACTCACACACATACCAATTTCTCTCTCTCTCTCACTCTCACACATACCAATTTCTCTCTCTCTCACTCTCTCTCTCTCACTCACACACACATACCAATTTCTCTCTCTCTCTCACTCTCACACATACCAATTTCTCTCTCTCTCTCTCTCACTCTCTCTCTCTCACACACACACACATACCAATTTCTCTCTCACTCTCACACATACCAATTTCTCTCTCTCACTCTCACACATACCAATTTCTCTCTCTCTCTCACTCTCTCTCTCTCACTCACACACATACCAATTTCTCTCTCTCTCACTCTCACACATACCAATTTCTCTCTCCCTCTCTCACACTCTCTTTCTCTCTCTCTCTCACACATACCAATTTCTCTCTCTCTCTCTCTCTCACACACACATACCAATTTCTCTCTCTCTCTCTCACACATACCAATTTCTCTCTCTCTCTCTCACTCTCTTTCTCTCTCACACACACATACCAATTTCTCTCTCTCTCTCACATACCAATCTCTCTCTCTCACTCACTCTCACTTTCTCTCACTCACACACATACCAATTTCTCTCTCTCTCTCTCTCTCACTCACACACATACCAATTTCTCTCTCTCACTCTCTCTCTCACACATACCAATTTCTCTCTCTCTCATACCAATCTCTCTCTCTCTCTCTCACTCTCACTTTCTCTCACTCACACACATACCAATTTCTCTCTCTCTCTCACACACACACATACCAATTTCTCTCTCTCCCTCTCTCACACAGTCTCTCTCTCTCCCTCTCTCACACTCTCTTTCTCTCTCTCTCACTCACACATACCAATTTCTCTCTCTCTCACTCTCACACATACCAATTTTTCTCTCTCTCTCTCTCTCACTCTCACTCTTTCTCTCTCTCACACACACACATACCAATTTCTCTCTCTCTCACACTCACACACATACCAATTTCTCTCTCTCTCTCACTCACACACATACCAATTTCTCTCTCTCTCACTCTCACACATACCAATTTCTCTCTCTCTCTCTCACTCACACACACATACCAATTTCTCTCTCTCTCTCACTCTCACACATACCAATTTCTATCTCTCTCTCTCACTCTCTCTCTCTCACACACACACACATACCAATTTCTCTCTCTCTCACTCTCACACATACCAATTTCTCTCTCTCTCTCTCACACATACCAATTTCTCTCTCTCTCTCTCTCTCACTCACACATACCAATTTCTCTCTCTCTCCCTCTCTCACACACTCTCTCTCTCTCCCTCTCTCACACTCTCTTTCTCTCTCTCTCACACTCTCACACATACCAATTTTTCTCTCTCACACACACACATACCAATTTCTCTCTCTCTCACTCTCACACATACCAATTTCTCTCTCTCTCACTCTCACACATACCAATTTCTCTCTCTCTCACTCTCTCTCTCTCACTCACACACATACCAATTTCTCTCTCTCTCTCACTCTCACACACACATACCAATTTCTCTCTCTCTCTCTCTCTCTCACTCTCTTTCTCTCTCACACACACATACCAATTTCTCTCTCTCACATACCAATCTCTCTCTCTCTCACTCTCACTTTCTCTCACTCACACACATACCAATTTCTCTCTCTCTCTCTCACTCACACACATACCAATTTCTCTCTCTCTCACTCTCTCTCTCACACATACCAATTTCTCTCTCTCGTACTCCCTCTCACTCTCTCTCACACACACATACCAATTTCTCTCTCTCTCACATACCAATTTCTCTCTCTCTCACATACCAATCTCTCTCTCTCTCTCTCACTCTCACTTTCACTCACACACATACCAATTTCTCTCTCTCTCTCTCTCACTCACACACATACCAATTTCTCTCTCTCACTCTCTCTCTCACACGTACCAATTTCTCTCTCTCGCACTCCCTCTCACTCTCTCACACACACACATACCAATTTCTCTCTCCCTCTCTCACTCTCTCTCACACATATACCGATTTCTCTCTCTCACACACACACACCACTCTTTCTCAGACACACCACACACTCTCACACAGACACAGGTACACACCCCTCCCTCATGCACCCCCTCACGTGCACGTACACACACCACTCTCCCTTTCTCTCTCTCACACGCACATACACTCACATAAATGTACAGACACAGATGTACATACAGAAACACACGCACACAAACACTCTCAAATACACCCCCACCCTTAAACACATTGACACAAGGTCATGGGAATGCGTGGACACACAGGGATATATACACCCACACTGTGTGTCTGTCTCACACTGGGATGGACGGGGACACACACACACACACACGGAGCACAGAGACACGTACACCCTGCATGTACAGGGATGGTGCAGAGGATAGAATTTAGGGTCTTGGCTCTCTGATTGGAAGGATGCTGCAGGTGCTGGGCTTTCAAGACTTATCTCAAAATGGATAATGGTGCAGTGGTTGGGGTATGGATGGTGCAGGAGGTGGGGGTATGGATGGTGCAGGAGGTGGGGGTATGGATGGTGCAGTGGGTGGGGGTATGGATGGTGCAGGGGGTGGGGGTATGGATGGTGCAGTGGTTGGGGTATGGATGGTGCAGGAGGTGGGGGTATGGATGGTGCAGTGGGTGGGGGTATGGATGGTGCAGTGGGTGGGGGTATGGATGGTGCAGGGGGTGGGGGTATGGATGGTGCAGTGGGTGGGGGTATGGATGGTGCAGGAGGTGGGTGTATGGATGGTGCAGTGGGTGGGGGTATGGATGGTGCAGGGGGTGGGGGTATGGATGGTGCAGTGGGTGGGGGTATGGATGGTGCAGGAGGTGGGGGTATGGATGGTGCAGTGGGTGGGGGTATGGATGGTGCAGGAGGTGGGGGTATGGATGGTGCAGTGGGTGGGGGTATGGATGGTGCAGGAGGTGGGGGTATGGATGGTGCAGGAGGTGGGGGTATGGATGGTGCAGGAGGTGGGGGTATGGATGGTGCAGGAGGTGGGGGTATGGATGGTGCAGTGGGTGGGGGTATGGATGGTGCAGGAGGTGGGGGTATGGATGGTGCAGGAGGTGGTCGCTATCTTTTGGGAGGGTGCAGCAGATAGACTTTAGGGTACTGGACTGTGCAGGGGCTGTGATTTACAGTAGTAGTAGTCTGTAGTGCTATTGCAGGTGACGGACTTCAGGGTCCCTGATCTCAGACTTGGGGGACAGTGCGAGAGTTGGGCGTTATGGTCCGTGGCCACTTTATTGAGGGATGGTGCAGGAGTTGGTACAGGATCTCCCCTTGATTGGAGGGATGGTGCAGGAGATGGGCTTTAGGGTACAGGATCTCCCCTTGATTGGAGGGATGGTGCAGGAGTTGGGCTTTAGGGTACAGGATCTCCCCTTGATTGGAGGGATGGTGCAGGAGTTGGGCTTTAGGGTACAGGATCTCCCCTTGATTGGAGGGATGGTGCAGGAGTTGGGCTTTAGGGTACAGGATCTCCCCTTGATTGGAGGGATGGTGCAGGAGGTGGGCTTTAGGGTACAGGATCTCCCCTTGATTGGAGGGATGGTGCAGGAGGTGAGCTTTAGGGTACAGGATCTCCCCTTGATTGGAGGGATGGCGCAGGAGGTGGGCTTTAGGGTATAGGATCTCCCCTTGATTGGAGGGATGGTGCAGGAGTTGGTACAGGATCTCCCCTTGATTGGAGGGATGGTGCAGGAGGTGGGCTTTAGGGTACAGGATCTCCCCTTGATTGGAGGGATGGTGCAGGAGGTGAGCTTTAGGGTACAGGATCTCCCCTTGATTGGAGGGATGGCGCAGGAGGTGGGCTTTAGGGTATAGGATCTCCCCTTGATTGGAGGGATGGTGCAGGAGTTGGTACAGGATCTCCCCTTGATTGGAGGGATGGTGCAGGAGGTGGTACAGGATCTCCCCTTGATTGGAGGGATGGTGCAGGAGTTGGTACAGGATCTCCCCTTGATTGGAGGGATGGTGCAGGAGTTGGTACAGGATCTCCCCTTGATTGGAGGGATGGTGCAGGAGTTGGGCTTTAGGTTACAGGATCTCCCCTTGATTGGTGGGATGGTGCAGGACGTATGTTTTAGGGTCCTGGATTTCTGAGTTTAGGGATAGTGCAGAAGGTAGGGTTTAGCGGTCCGGATCTCCAGTTGACTGGAGGGCTTGTGCAGGAGGTGAGCTTTGGGGTCCTCTTACTGGTGCAAGAAGGAGCATTAGGTTTTTTGATCTCTGTCTGGAAGGACGGTGCAGGAGATGCGCTTTAGGGTCTGACTGGAGGGATTAGGGTCTGGTGGTATGCTGCAGGTGTTAGTCATTAGCTGGAGTGATCTTGATTTATTGTTCTGGATCTCTGACTGGTGGGAAACGCATGAGGTTGACCTTAGGACCTTGGATTCAGTCGAGGGCCAGTGCAGGAGATGGGCTTTGTGGTCCTTGATCTCTGCTGGAGGGCTGGTGCAGCGTTGGATCTCCTCTGACTACAGGAATGGTGCAGAAGGTGTTCTTCAGCAGGAGTGATGGCGCAGGAGATGGTCCTTGGCTAATGGGAAGGTTAAAGAGATGGGTTTTAGGGTCCAGGATCTTTGACTGGAGGGATGCTGTAGGAGATGGGCTCCTTCTGAAATGACCGTGCAGGAGATGGACTTCAGTGTCCCGGATCTCTAACTGAAGGGATAATGCAGGAGTTGAACTTTAGAGTCCTAGAATTCCTCTGACTGGAGGGACAGTGCATGAGCTGAAGTTAATGGTCCTTTATGGACTTATGGGGGGAACGGTGCAGGAAGTGTCTTTTGAGTGTGGACCTCTGCCTTGACGGGAGCTACAGGATGTCGACTTTAGGGTCCCCGGATCTCTATTTGGGGAGTTGTCACAGGAGATGGGTATTAGGTTCCTGTATCTCCTCTGACCGGAGGGATGGTGCAGGAGTTGTTTTTTAGCTGGAGGGATGGCAGGAGATGGGCCTTATCTTTAAGGATGGTGCAGGAGACAGGCTTTAGGGTTGTGGATGCCTATCTGGTAGGACTGTGCGGGGGGGGGGGGGGGGTTGGGGGGGGGCGGTGGCCTTCTGAGTCCAGGAACACTGTCTGTTGGGTACTTTAGGGTCCTTGATCTCAGACTTGAAGGACAGTGCAGGAGTTGGTGCTTTGACTGCTTTATTAAAGGATGGGCTCTTGGGTCCTGGATCTCCCATTGAGTGGAGGGATGGTGCAGGAGCGAAGTTTTAGTGTCCTTGATCTCTGTCTGGAAAGGCTGGTGCAGATGATGGGGTGTAGCTGGAGGGATGCTGTCGTAGTGCACTTTGGGCTCCTAGATCTCTGACTCGAGGATGTAGCAGGAGTTGGGTTTAGCTGTTGGGACAGGGCAGAAGGTGGACTTTAGGTCCTGGTTCTCGGTATGGAGCAATAGTGCAGGAGCTGGGTTTAGCTGTTGGAACAGGGCAGAAGGTGAGCTTTATGGTCCTTGACAACTTTATTGAGTGATGATGCAGGAGTTGGGTTTAGCTGTTGGGACAGGGCAGAAGGTGAGCTTTAGGTCCTGGTTCTCGGTATGGAGCAATGGTGCAGGAGATGGGTTTAGCTGTTGGGACAGGGCAGAAGGTGGGCTTTATGGTCCTTGACAACTTTATTGAGTGATGGTGCAGGAGTTGGGTTTAGCTGTTGGGACAGGGCAGAAGGTGAGCTTTAGGTCCTGGTTCTCGGTATGGAGCAATAGTGCAGGAGATGGGTTTAGCTGATGGGACAGGGCAGAAGGTGGGCTTTAGGTCTTGGTTCTCGGTATGGAGCAATAGTGCAGGGGTTGGGTTTAGCTGTTGGAACAGGGCAGAAGGTGGGCTTTAGGTCCTGGTTCTCGGTATGGAGCAAT